>NC_056461.1:39630609-39668109 GCF_018296145.1 Oncorhynchus tshawytscha
CTATCCCATTCCCTCTATACCTGTCTGTCTCTCCATCTAATTATCTATCCCATTCCCTCTATACCTGTCTGTCTCTCCATCTAATTATCTATCCCATTCCCTCTATACCTGTCTGTCTCTCCATCTAATTATATCTTCCATTCCCTCTATACCTGTCTGTCTCTCCATCTAATTATCTATCCCATTCCCTCTATACCTGTCTGTCTCTCCATCTAATTATATCTTCCATTCCTTCTTTTACCTGTCTGTCTCTCTAACTCCATCTAATTATCTATCCCATTCCCTCTATACCTGTCTGTCTCTCCATCTAATTATCTATCCCATTCCCTCTATACCTGTCTGTCTCTCCATCTAATTATATCTTCCATTCCCTCTATACCTGTCTGTCTCTCCATCTAATTATATCTTCCATTCCCTCTATACCTGTCTGTCTCTCCATCTAATTATCTATCCCATTCCCTCTATACCTGTCTGTCTCTCCATCTAATTATCTATCCCATTCCCTCTATACATGTCTGTCTCTCTAACTCCATCTAATTATATCTTCCATTCCCTCTATACCTGTCTGTCTCTCCATCTAATTATATCTTCCATTCCCTCTATACCTGTCTGTCTCTCCATCTAATTATCTATCCCATTCCCTCTATACCTGTCTGTCTCTCCATCTAATTATCTATCCCATTCCCTCTATACCTGTCTGTCTCTCCATCTAATTATCTCTCCCATTCCCTCTATACCTGTCTGTCTCTCCATCTAATTATCTATCCCATTCCCTCTATACCTGTCTGTCTCTCCATCTAATTATCTATCCCATTCCCTCTATACCTGTCTGTCTCTCCATCTAATTATCTCTCCCATTCCCTCTATACCTGTCTGTCTCTCCATCTAATTATATCTTCCATTCCTTCTTTACCTGTCTGTCTCTCCATCTAATTATATCTTCCATTCCCTCTATACCTGTCTGTCTCTCCATCTAATTATCTCTCCCATTCCCTCTATACCTGTCTGTCTCTCCATCTAATTATCTCTCCCATTCCCTCTATACCTGTCTGTCTCTCCATCTAATTATATCTTCCATTCCTTCTTTTACCTGTCTGTCTCTCCATCTAATTATCTCTCCCATTCCCTCTTTACCTGTCTGTCTCTCTAACTCCATCTAATTATATCTTCCATTCCTTCTTTTACCTGTCTGTCTCTCCATCTAATTATCTCTCCCATTCCCTCTATACCTGTCTGTCTCTCCATCTAATTATCTATCCCATTCCCTCTATACCTGTCTGTCTCTCCATCTAATTATCTATCCCATTCCTCTATACCTGTCTGTCTCTCCATCTAATTATATCTTCCATTCCTCTATACCTGTCTGTCTCTCCATCTAATTATCTATCCCATTCCCTCTATACCTGTCTGTCTCTCCATCTAATTATCTATCCCATTCCCTCTATACCTGTCTGTCTCTCCATCTAATTATATCTTCCATTCCTTCTTTTACCTGTCTGTCTCTCCATCTAATTATCTCTCCCATTCCCTCTATACCTGTCTGTCTCTCCATCTAATTATCTCTCCCATTCCCTCTATACCTGTCTGTCTCTCCATCTAATTATCTCTCCCATTCCCTCTATACCTGTCTGTCTCTCCATCTAATTATCTATCCCATTCCCTCTATACCTGTCTGTCTCTCCATCTAATTATATCTTCCATTCCCTCTATACATGTCTGTCTCTCTAACTCCATCTAATTATCTCTCCCATTCCCTCTATACCTGTCTGTCTCTCCATCTAATTATCTATCCCATTCCCTCTATACCTGTCTGTCTCTCCATCTAATTATCTATCCCATTCCCTCTATACCTGTCTGTCTCTCCATCTAATTATCTCTCCCATTCCCTCTATACCTGTCTGTCTCTCCATCTAATTATATCTTCCATTCCTTCTTTTACCTGTCTGTCTCTCCATCTAATTATATCTTCCATTCCCTCTATACCTGTCTGTCTCTCCATCTAATTATCTATCCCATTCCCTCTATACCTGTCTGTCTCTCCATCTAATTATCTCTCCCATTCCCTCTATACCTGTCTGTCTCTCCATCTAATTATATCTTCCATTCCCTCTATACCTGTCTGTCTCTCCATCTAATTATATCTTCCATTCCCTCTATACATGTCTGTCTCTCTAACTCCATCTAATTATATCTTCCATTCCCTCTATACCTGTCTGTCTCTCCATCTAATTATATCTTCCATTCCCTCTATACCTGTCTGTCTCTCCATCTAATTATATCTTCCATTCCCTCTATACCTGTCTGTCTCTCCATCTAATTATCTATCCCATTCCCTCTATACCTGTCTGTCTCTCCATCTAATTATCTATCCCATTCCCTCTATACCTGTCTGTCTCTCCATCTAATTATCTATCCCATTCCCTCTATACCTGTCTGTCTCTCCATCTAATTATCTCTCCCATTCCCTCTATACCTGTCTGTCTCTCCATCTAATTATATCTTCCATTCCTTCTTTTACCTGTCTGTCTCTCCATCTAATTATATCTTCCATTCCCTCTATACCTGTCTGTCTCTCCATCTAATTATCTCTCCCATTCCCTCTATACCTGTCTGTCTCTCCATCTAATTATATCTTCCATTCCTTCTTTTACCTGTCTGTCTCTCCATCTAATTATATCTCCCATTCCATTCCTTCTTTTACCTGTCTGTCTCTCCATCTAATTATATCTTCCATTCCTTCTTTTACCTGTCTGTCTCTCCATCTAATTATATCTTCCATTCCTTCTTTTACCTGTCTGTCTCTCTAACTCCATCTAATTATCTCTCTTCTGCTCTATTGAACACATTTGCATTAATGCACATCTGTTTTTTCTCTGTCATCATCTCTCTCTATCATCATCTCTCTCTGTCATCATCTCTCTCTGTCATCATCTCTCTCTGTCATCATCTCTCTCTGTCATCATCTCTCTCTATCATCATCTCTCTCTGTCATCATCTCTCTCTATCATAATCTCTCTCTGTCATCATCTCTCTCTGTCATCATCTGTCTGTCATCATCTCTCTCTGTCATCATCTCTCTCTGTCATCATCTCTCTGTCATCATCTCTCTGTCATCATCTCTCTATCATAATCTCTCTGTCATCATCTCTCTCTGTCATCATCTCTCTATCATCATCTCTCTCTGTCATCATCTCTCTCTGTCATCATCATCTCTCTATCATCATCTCTCTCTGTCATCATCTCTCTCTGTCATCATCTCCATTCTATCATCATCTCTCTGTCATCATCTCTCTCTGTCATCATCTCTCTCTGTCATCATCTCTCTCTGTCATCATCTCTCTCTATCATCATCTCTCTATCATCATCTCTCTCTGTCATCATCTCTCTCTGTCATCATCTCTCTGTCATCATCTATTCTGTCATCATCTCTCTCTATCATCATCTCTATCATCATCTCTCTCTGTCATCATCTCTCTGTCATCATCTCTCTCTGTCATCATCTCTCTCTATCATCATCTCTCTGTCATCATCTCTCTCTATCATCATCTCTCTGTCATCATCTCTCTGTCATCATCTCTCTATCATCATCTCTCTCTGTCATCATCTCTCTCTGTCATCATCTCTCTATCATCATCTCTCTCTATCATCATCTCTCTCTGTCATCATCTCTCTCTAATCATCATCTCTCTCTATCATCATCTCTCTATCATCATCTCTCTGTCATCATCTCTCTCTGTCATCATCTCTCATCTATCATCATCTCTCTCTGTCATCATCTCTCTCTGTCATCATCTCTCTATCATCATCTCTCTATCATCATCTCTCTGTCATCATCTCTCTCTGTCATCATCTCTGTCATCATCTCTCTCTGTCATCATCTCTCTGTCATCATCTCTCTCTGTCATCATCTCTCTCTGTCATCATCTCTCTCTCTCTGTCATCATGCCTTCCTCTCTCTCTCTCTTTATCTCTCTCTCTCGTCCCCTCTTTCTCTCTCTCATCTTCTCTCTATCTCATCATCTCTCTCTCTGTCATCATCTCTCTCTCTCTGTCATCATCTCTCTCTCTCTGTCATCATCTCTCTCTCTTGTCCCCTCTTTCTCTCTCTCATCTTCTCTCTATCTCATCATCTCTCTCTATCTCATCATCTCTCTCTGTCATCATCTCTCTCTCTCTGTCATCTTCTCTCTATCTCATCATCTCTCTCTCTCGTCCCCTCTTTCTCTCTCTCATCTATCTCATCATCTCTCTCTCTCTCTCTCTCGTCCCCTCTTTCTCTCTCTCATCTTCTCTCTATCTCATCATCTCTCTCTCTCATCTTCTCTCTATCTCATCATCTCTCTCTCTAACTCAGATTCTTTCTCTCTCTCTCTCTCTCTCTCTCGCGCGCGCTACTGTATATCCAGCTGTAAATGTAAGGCATCCAATAATATGATATTGTGGAGAGTAATCCCTGGAGACGAGGTGAGGGCTTTTACCAGGACCCATAGGGCTATGTTCTAAAGTGGTTTACCAATTAGAGAACGCGGTGCCATTTGGGTTGCAGCCTGTTTTCCTACTCACTGAGTTCATCTCACATAAACCAGAGATGTCTGTTTGTCTGTGTCTTTAAGTGTGTGTGTGTCTTATCTCATCTCCTCTGGCTGAGCAGGATTATGGTTAATTACGAAGTTCTAGAATGTCAGACTCGTTGCCGGGCGATCCTAGGGCTGTCGTTATGGAATGTAAATACCAGCAACGCACACGGGAGTTCGTCAAGTATATGTGTGTGTGTGTGTGTGTGTGTGTGTGCTCGCTTGTTTATGTGTGTGTATGTGAGATCAAAGTGTGTGTCTCGCGGTGACAAACAATATCTTACCGCTACAACAAGCTCCTCATTCCTGAGCAGAAGTTTTAAGTTTTAAAGTTTATTCACCATGTGCACAGGATACAACAAGTGTTAAAACAGCACAGTGAAATTCTTACCTTGAGAGCTCTTTCCCAACAATGCAGTGATGATAATAATGTAGATAATAAAAAATCCCAAACCATCACTCTACCACCACCATGCTTGACATGCCTGGTGAAAACCAAACACTGCATTCTACAGTAAGAGCCTCATACCAACAGTCAAGCATGGTGGTGGTAAGGTGATGGTTTGGGGATGCTTTGCTGCCTAAGGACCTGGCTTGCCGATGTTGAGGGAGAGGTTGTTGTCCTGGCACCACACTGCTGGTTCTCTGACCTCCTCCCTGTAACCTGTCTCATCGTTCTCTGACCTCCTCCCTGTAACCTGTCTCATCGTTCTCTGACCTCCTCCCTGTAACCTGTATCATCGTTCTCTGACCTCCTCCCTGTAACCTGTCTCATCGTTCTCTGACCTCCTCCCTGTAACCTGTCTCATCGTTCTCTGACCTCCTCCCTGTAACCTGTCTCATCGTTCTCTGACCTCCTCCCTGTAACCTGTCTCATCGTTCTCTGACCTCCTCCCTGTAACCTGTCTCATCGTTCTCTGACCTCCTCCCTGTAACCTGTCTCATCGTTTCTCTGACCTCCTCCCTGTAACCTGTCTCATCGTTCTCTGACCTCCTCCCTGTAACCTGTATTGTCGTTCTCTGACCTCCTTCCTGTAACCTGTCTCGTCGTTCTCTGACCTCCTTCCTGTAACCTGTCTCGTCGTTCTCTGACCTCCTCCCTGTAACCTGTCTCGTCGTTCTCTGACCTCCTTCCTGTAACCTGTCTCGTCGTTCTCTGACCTCCTCCCTGTAACCTGTCTCGTCGTTCTCTGACCTCCTCCCTGTAACCTGTCTCATCATTCTCTGACCTCCTCCCTGTAACCTGTCTCATCGTTCTCTGACCTCCTCCCTGTAACCTGTCTCATCGTTCTCTGACCTCCTCCCTGTAACCTGTCTCATCGTTCTCTGACCTCCTCCCTGTAACCTGTCTCATCGTTCTCTGACCTCCTCCCTGTAACTGTCTCATCGTTCTCTGACCTCCTCCCTGTAACCTGTCTCATCGTTCTCTGACCTCCTCCCTGTAACCTGTCTCATCGTTCTCTGACCTCCTCCCTGTAACCTGTCTCATCGTTCTCTGACCTCCTCCCTGTAACCTGTCTCATCGTTCTCTGACCTCCTCCCTGTAACCTGTCTCATCGTTCTCTGACCTCCTCCCTGTAACCTGTCTCATCGTTCTCTGACCTCCTCCCTGTAACCTGTCTCATCGTTCTCTGACCTCCTCCCTGTAACCTGTCTCATCGTTCTCTGACCTCCTCCCTGTAACCTGTCTCATCGTCTCATTCTCTGACCTCCTCCCTGTAACCTGTCTCATCGTTCTCTGACCTCCTCCCTGTAACCTGTCTCATCGTTCTCTGACCTCCTCCCTGTAACCTGTCTCATCGTTCTCTGACCTCCTCCCTGTAACTGTCTCATCGTTCTCTGACCTCCTCCCTGTAACCTGTCTCATCGTTCTCTGACCTCCTCCCTGTAACCTGTCTCATCGTTCTCTGACCTCCTCCCTGTAACCTGTCTCATCGTTCTCTGACCTCCTCCCTGTAACCTGTCTCATCGTTCTCTGACCTCCTCCCTGTAACCTGTCTCATCGTTCTCTGACCTCCTCCCTGTAACCTGTCTCATCGTTCTCTGACCTCCTCCCTGTAACCTGTCTCATCGTTCTCTGACCTCCTCCCTGTAACCTGTCTCATCGTTCTCTGACCTCCTCCCTGTAACCTGTCTCATCGTTCTCTGACCTCCTCCCTGTAACTTGTCTCATCGTTCTCTGACCTCCTCCTTGTATAATTGTTTATTCCATGAGTAACTCTGTGTTGTTGTATGTGTTGAACTGCTTTGCTTTATCTTGGCCAGGTCACAGTTGTTAATGAGAACTTGTTCTCAACTAGCCTATCTGGTTAAATATAGCTGAAATTTAAAAAACTCGCCATTGGTGATCAGTCCTATCACTGTCGTGTCGTCAGCAAACATGATGATGATTTTGGAGTCGTGCATGGCCACACAGTCGTGGGGTAAACAGGGAGTACAGGAGGGTGTAAGCACACACCCCTGTGGGGCCCCAATGTTGAGGGTTAGCATGGCAGATGTGATGTGATGTTACCTACTCTCACCACCTGGGGTCAGCCTGTCAGGAAGTCCAGGATCCAGTTGCAGATGAAGGTGTTCAGTCCCAGGGTCCCGAGCTTGGTGACGAGCATGGAGGGCACTATGGTGTTAAATGCTGAGCTGTAGTTGATGAATAGCATTCTCACATAGCTTGTCCAGGTCAGAGTGGGCAGTGTGTAGCGCAATTGAGGTTGCATTGTTTGTAGATCTGTTGGGGCGGTATGCAAATTGGAGTTAGTCTAAGGTGTCTGGGTGGTAGTCATTGTGGCATGAAGTCTTAGAGTTCTTGGGAACAGGAATGATGGTGGTCAGATTGAGATCCCGCATCATAGCCTCCGATTCAGATGACAATTTCTCTATGGAGTGCATCACAGGTACTTCCTGGTTGAGCTTCTGCTTGTAAACATGAAGCAGGAGTATAGAGACATAATCTGATTTGCTGAAGTGGGGATGACGGAGGGTGGAACCACAAACCTGAGGTTATGGAAGGTGAAACCAGGCCAGACGAGTCATAATATCTTATGAGCAAACTTGAGAAGGGAGAGTATTATGAACTAATAGACACAAATAAACACACTTTTAGATATGGATATAGGATTAATACATACAGTAACTCTCCTCTCTCACCCAGGGCACTCAAACTAGGTGACACAACCTTGTTAACGTGGAATTTTAAAAATCACACTCCTGCTAATGTACCATAGTAATGTGGTTATGTAGTGTTATGTACTAGAGTAATGTGGTTATGTAGTATTATGTAACAGAGTAGTGTGGTTATGTAGTAGTGCTATGAACAAGAGTAATGTGGTTATGTGGTGTTATGTACCAGAGTAATGTGGTTATGTAGTATTATGTAACAGAGTAATGTGGTTATGTAGTAGTGCTATGAACAAGAGTAATGTGGTTATGTAGTGTTATGTACCAGAGTAATGTGGTTATGTAGTATTATGTAACAGAGTAATGTGGTTATGTAGTAGTGCTATGAACAAGAGTAATGTGGTTATGTAGTGTTATGTAACAGAGTAATGTGGTTATGTAGTGTTATGAACAAGAGTAATGTGGTTATGTAGTGTTATGTAACAGAGTAATGTGGTTATGTAGTGTTATGTAACATAGTAATGTGGTTATGTAGTAGTGCTATGAACAAGAGTAATGTGGTTATGTATTGTTATGTAACAGAGTAATGTGGTTATGTGGTGTTATGTAACATAGTAATGTGGTTATGTAGTATTATGTAACAGAGTAATGTGGTTATGTAGTGTTATGTAACATAGTAATGTGGTTATGTAGTAGTGTTATGAACAAGAGTAATGTGGTTATGTAGTATTATGTAACAGAGTAATGTGGTTATGTAGTATTATGTAACAGAGTAATGTGGTTATGTAGTGTTATGTAACAGAGTAATGTGGTTATGTAGTAGTGTTATGAACAAGGGTAATGTGGTTATGTAGTGTTATGAACAGGGTAATGTGGTTATGTAGTAGTGTTATGAACAAGAGTAATGTGGTTATGTAGTGTTATGAACAGGGTAATGTGGTTATGTAGTATTATGTAACAGCGTAATGTGGTTATGTAGTAGTGTTATGAACAAGAGTAATGTGGTTATGTAGTGTTATGTAACAGAGTAATGTGGTTATGTAGTGTTATGTAACAGAGTAATGTGGTTATGTAGTGTTATGTAACATAGTAATGTTGTTATGTAGTGTTATGTAACAGAGTAATGTGGTTATGTAGTAGTGTTATGAACAAGAGTAATGTGGTTATGTAGTGTTATGTAACAGAGTAATGTGGTTATGTAGTAGTGTTATGAACAAGGGTAATGTGGTTATGTAGTGTTATGAACAAGAGTGATGTCGTTATGTAGTGTTATGTAACAGAGTAATGTGGTTATGTCGTGTCATGTACCAGAGTAATGTGGTTATGTCGTGTCATGTGTTATGTGGTAGTTTCCCTACACATATCCTTATTCCTTGTTGGTAGTTGTAAATAAGGCTCTTGTATTACGAAAGTAGTGGGTAGTAGTGTGAATGCGTGCGTATGTGTGTGTGTTTGTCCTTGTGTTTGTCTCCTTCCTCCTTTCTGCCAGAGCTCATTTAACGTTGTCCAAACATTTGTTTTTATAATCTAGCACACTTCAAAGGCCACATGGAGAGCTGTGGGCCCTACAGCATATGGCCTTAAATAAAGGAGAAAGAGGGGGAGGGAGGGAGGGAGGGAGGGAGGGGTAGAGAGAGAGACAGAGAGAGAGAGAGGGAGGAGAGTGAGTGACAGAGAGGGGTAGGGAGAGAGAGAGGGAAAGAGAGTGAGCGAGGGGTAGAGAGAGAGAGAGAGAGAGGGAGAGATGGGCAGATTGGGCGAGAGGGGTTTAGAGAGAGGGAAAGAGAGGGAGAGTGGAAGAGAGGGAGAGGCAGAGTGGGAGAGAGGAGCAGAGTGGGAGAGAGGGGTAGAGAGAGAGGGAGAGAGGGGTAGAGAGAGAGGCAGAGTGGGAGAGAGGTGTAAAGAGAGACGGAGAGGGAGAGAGGGGTAGAGAGAGAGTGAATGAGAGGGAGAGGGGGGTAGAGAGAGAGAGAGTGAATGAGAGGGAGCGAGAACTTATGTTTTTTATCTGTGCAGTGAAAGACACATTACTGACACAAACCTATGGTAGAGACTGGTCAAAATCACCATTTTCTCAGTGTGTGTGTGTATGTGTGTGTGTGTGTGTGTGTGTGTGTGTGTGTGTGTGTGTGTGTGTGTGTGTGTGTGTGTGTGTGTGTGTGTGTGTGTGTGTGTGTGTGTGTGTGTGTGTTTGTGTGTGTGTGTGTGTGTGTGTGTGTGTTGTTGGCACCTTACAGATGGCAGATTTTCACTGCCAGCTTATTGAAGCCCTCAAGAAAATACACACAAACACACTAATTACCTCTTCTGCCAGCCTGCGCCCACCGGCCCTCTGCTAGTTGGAGTGAAAATGTCAACTACCCTTTTCTCCCATCTCTCTCTCTCTCTCTCTCTCTCTCTCTCTCTCTCTCTCTCTCTCTCTCTCTCTCTCTCTCTCTCTCTCTCTCTCTCTCTGTCTCTCTCTCCTCTCTCTCTCTCTCTCTCTCTCTCTCTCTCTCTCTCTCTCTCTCTCCTCTCTGTCTCTCTCTCCTCTCTCTCGCTCTCTCTCTTCCTCTCTCTCTCTCTCAATTCAATTCAATTCAATTCAAGGGCTTTATTGGCATGGGAAACATGTGTTAACATTGTCAAAGCAAGTGATGTAGATAATATACAAAAGTGAAATAAACAATCAAAATTAACAGTAAACATTAAACATACAGAGGTTTCAAAACAATAAAGAGATTACAAATGTCATATTACGTATATATACAGTGTTGCAACGATGTACAAATGGTTAAGGGTACACAAGGAAAATGAATAAGCATAAATATGGGTTGTAATTACAATGGTGTTTGTTCTTCACTGGTTGCCCTTTTCTTGTGGCAACAGGTCACAAATATTGCTGCTGTGATGGCACACTGTGGTATTTCACCCAGTAGATATGGGAGTTTATCAAAATTGGGTTTGTTTTCAAATTCTTTGTGGATCTGTGTAATCTGAGGGAAATATGTCTCTCTAATATGATCATACATTGGACAGGAGGTTAGGAAGTGCAGCTCAGTTTCCACCTCATTTTGTGGTCAGTGTGCACATAGCCTGTCTTCTCTTGAGAGCCATGTCTGCATACAGCAGCCTTTCTCAATAGCAAGGCTATGCTCACTGAGTCTGTACATAGTCAAAGCTTTCCTTAAGTTTGGATCAGTCACAGTGGTCAGGTATTCTGCCACTGTGTACTCTCTGTTTAGGTACAAATAGCATTCTAGGTTGGTCTGTTTTTTTTGTGTGTGACTGTGTGTGTGGTTAAGTGTGATTGTGTGTGTGGGTATGTGTGATTGTGTGTGTGGGTATGTGTGATTGTGTGTGTGGTTATGTGTGATTGTGTGTGTGGACATGTGTGATTGTGTGTGTGGGTATGTGTGGTTGTGTGTGTGGCTGTGTGGAGTTAAACCTTGAGCATAAAGCAATGTTGTATATGTAGAGTGCTGTAGTACAGTACACATTTTCTGCCACTGTTCTGTCTGTCCGTGACAAGGCATTTAGAGGAGAGAGAAAAATAGTTTTATGTTTGATTATGGATGGGTGGAGAAAATGGGGATGGATAGAAGGGTAGAGGATGGACAGAGTTAGGTTCCAGACAGTAATGGCCTTTCGATAAGAGAGGCACTATGACTGATGAAAGAGTTCAGACACTCTCCCTTCTTTTCCTCTCCTCTCATCCCATCATCCATCCTTCTTTACCTGATGGAGAAAGCTGTGACCCCCCCTCCCTACCTGTGTGTGTGCGTACGTGTGTGTTGGTGTGTGATTGACATTTTATTACATCAGGTTGTTGATAGAACAGGACAGTCTCTTTGGTGTCTGTGATTGATATGGTTGTTGTGACATTTGTGTGTGTGTGTGTGTGTGTGTGAAGGGAAAGCAGAGAGATGGAGAGAGATGGGTGTGAGACAGCTATCGTAATTGAACTTTGTGCCTGATGAAGCATTCAACACCTATCTAACACCAAAATAGACAGAGCGAGGGGGAGGGGTTAGAGAGAGACAGAGACAGAGACAGAGAGAGAAAGAGAAAGAGAGAGAGAGAGAGAGAGAGAGAGAGAGAGAGAGAGAGAGAGAGAGAGAGAGACAGAGAGAGTGGGGAGTGAGGATGGCCAGAGTAAGGAGAAGGAGAAGGAGAGAGAAAGATAAAATGAGTTGTCATACTCTGAATCATCTTGATATGTGTGTTGTTGTTAAAGCAGGTCATGTTGTTTATGTGCCATTCTAGCAGACTCTAACGAGACTTAGAGAAGAGCATGTATGTGGTATGGGTGACCTCAGAGGGAATGTTCATTGCTGTCTCCATTCTAAAAAGCTTGTATGTATGAATGACGTACGATTGATGTACAAATAATCTATGTATGATCTATGATTGTTGTATGATTGATGTACAAATAATCTATGTATGATCTATGATTGTTGTATGATTGATGTACGATATGAATGAGATGCATTATATAGAGGAGTACATAGATAGTTTAAAAGTGTAAAGGATGTTACATTTACTCCTTCGACTCTCACTCTCTCTCTCTCCTCCTGTCTTTCTATCTCCCTATCTCTCTCTATCTCTCTCCTCCTGTCTTTCTATCTCCCTATCTCTCTCTATCTCTCTCCTCCTGTCTTTCTATCTCCCTATCTCTCTCTCTCTCTCTCCTCCTGTCTTTCTATCTCCCTATCTCTCTCTATCTCTCTCCTCCTGTCTTTCTATCTCCCTATCTCTCTCTATCTCTCTCCTCCTGTCTTTCTATCTCCCTATCTCTCTCTATCTCTCTCCTCCTGTCTTTCTATCTCCCTATCTCTCTCTATCTCTCTCCTCCTGTCTTTCTATCTCCCTATCTCTCTCTATCTCTCTCCTCCTGTCTTTCTATCTCCCTATCTCTCTCTATCTCTCTCCTCCTGTCTTTCTATCTCCCTATCTCTCTATCTCTCTCTATCTCTCTCCTCCTTCTGTTTCTATCTCTATATACATATCCTTCTTCTATCCCTCTCCTCCTTCTATCCCTATTTCTCTCTTTCCTCTTTCTATCTCCCTGTCTCTCTCCTCCTATCTCTCTCCTCCTATCTCTCTCCATTCCAAACGGCACATTCCAGAGAATGTGTGTGTGTACTTGTTTCCCTACATTATCAGGACCCCAATGTCCAAACATTTCACCCAAATTTTCTGAAAAGTTAGAACTTTTTGCAGGTTCTGAATTTGTTCAATGCTATTTTAAGCTGAAGGGTTTTGAGGTTAAGGGATAGGGGTAAATGAAAATTTGATTTTTAATGCTCAAACATTTCTACCCTCCAAAAAGTCCTGAAATTGAATTAAAACAGTTCTGTGTGTGTGTGTGTGTGTGTGTGTGTGTGTGTGTGTGTGTGTGTGTGTGTGTGTGTGTGTGTGTGTGTGTGTGTGTGTGTGTGTGTGTGTGTGTGTGTGTGTGTGCGTGCGTGCGCGTGTGTGTCCAAACGATGAGACCACAACAGTACCCCTCTAGACGGCTGTCTTGTTCTTTCTTTGTAACACTCAATCTAGCTGACTATTTTCAGGACCCACCCCCTCCCTCCCCTATCTATGACTATCTCTCTCCATCCCTCCATCCCCTATCTATGACTATCTCTCTCCATCCCTCCATCCCTCTATCTATGACTATCTCTCTCCACTCTGACTATTTTCAGGACCCACCCCCCCCCTCCCCCCCTCTCTCTCTTTCTCTCAATTCAATTAAAAGGGGCTTTATTCAAATCATATCAAATTGTATTGGTCACATACACATGGTTAGCAGATGTTATTGCGAGTGTAGTGAAATGCTTATGCTTCTAGATCTGACAGTGCAGCAGTATCTAACAGGTAATATCTAACAATTACACTACAAAACCTAATATCTA
Source organism: Oncorhynchus tshawytscha (assembly GCF_018296145.1). Taxonomy (NCBI): domain Eukaryota; kingdom Metazoa; phylum Chordata; class Actinopteri; order Salmoniformes; family Salmonidae; genus Oncorhynchus; species Oncorhynchus tshawytscha. The sequence continues at coordinate 39,644,183 of NC_056461.1, forward strand.
ACAAATTACACTACAAAACCTAATATCTAACAATTCCACAACAAAACCTAATATCTAACAAATTACACTACAAAACCTAATATCTAACAATTCCACCACAAAACCTAATATCTAACAATTCCACAACAAAACCTAATATCTAACAAATTACACTACAAAACCTAATATCTAACAATTCCACCTCAAAACCTAATATCTAACAAATTCCACAACAAAACCTAATATCTAACAATTCCACCTCAAAACCTAATACACACAATCTAGTAAAGGAATGGGATGAGAATATATAAGTATAAAATATATAGATGAGCAGTGACAGAGCGGCCAAGATGCAATAGATAGTAAAGAATAGATCGTGAAGGATACAGTATACAGTATATACTGTACATATGAGATGAGTAATGCGAGATATGTAAACATTCTTAAAGTGGCATTATTAAACTGCCTAGTGTTCCAGTTATTAAAGTGGCACATTGGTATGGGAAACATGTTTACATTGCAAGTGAAATTAACAATAAACAAAAGTGAGAAGACACAAAACAACATCAGCAATTTTATTTTTGAAACAAACAGTAAACATTGCACTCACAAAGGATGGAAAAAACAACATACATTTCAAGTGTTATATTATCAGCTATCTGTCTGTCTTTCTCTCTATGTGGGATGAGAGGCGCGAGAAAGCAGCTCATTGATGGAAGGGAGAGGTGGAGAAGTGTTCGGATTGGAGGTGGGGCTACATGTTGAAATCAATTAGCCACAGAGAAAATGAGTCGCCACACAACTCACGGAAAAAATAGCAGCTTCATACTCAATTAACACATAGTAGTAGAGTGTGTCACGCCTGCTCCCGCTCCCTGGCGCTTGAGGGCGCCAGGCTGCCCATCATCACATACACACCTGTCACCATCGTTACGCGCATCAGTGCTTCTTTGGACTCACCTGGAATCCATTACTTAGTTGATTGCCCCTACTGTATCTGTCTGTTCCTCAGTTTGATCCCCGTGTCAGCATTAATGTTGTTTTGTTTCCCCTGTCCAGACGCTGTCCGTGTTCTGTTTCATGTCCGTTGTTTATTAAATGTTCACTCCCTGTACTTGCTTCTCGTCTCCCAGCGTCTGTCTTCACAGTGTTTATCCAGCACAGGGAGAGAAGACTTTAGAAGAACAGAAATACAGGGACGTGGAGGAAGGGAGTGTGACAGAAAGTGAGCTCGATGGATAGATAAGGTTAGAGGTGGATAATGTCATGCATAAAAACCCTATAGCATCAGGTGCATATGTTAGGGTCATAACAGTCACATACTCCCTGAGAGAGAGAGAGAGAGAGAGAGAGAGAGAGAGAGAGAGAGAGGACAGCAACACAATTAGACACAACCAAATCATGAGAAAACAAAAAGATAATTACTTGACACATTGGAGAAAATAAACAAAAAACAGAGCAAACTAGAACGCTATTTGGCCCTAAACAGAGAGTACACAGTGGGAGAAGAAATGCTTTGACTATGCACAGATTCAGTGAGCATAGCCTTGCTATTGAGAAAGGACGCCATGGGTTAGGGTTAGAGGAATAGTGTATCTGGGTTAGGATACGTCTGGGTTAGTATACCTTAACCCAGATACACTATTCCTCTAACCCTTACCCAGGTACACTATTCCCCTAACCCAGATACACTATTCCTCTAACTCTAACCGAGATACACTATTCATCTAACTCTAACCCAGATACACTATTCCTCTAACTCTAACCCAGATACACTATTCCCCTAAACCAGATACACTATTCCTCTAACTCTAACCCAGATACACTATTCCCCTAAACCAGATACACTATTCCTCTAACCCAGATACACTATTCCTCTAACTCTAACCCAGATACACTATTCCTCTCTATCCCAGATACACTATTCCCCTAACCCAGATACACTATTCCCCTAAACCAGATACACTATTCCCCTAACCCAGATACACCATTCCTCTAACTCTATCCCATATACACTATTCCCCTAACCCAGATACACCATTCCTCTAACTCTATCCCATATACACTATTCCCCTAAACCAGATACACTATTCCTCTAACCCTAACTCATATACACCCTTCCTCTAACTCTATCCCAGATACACTATTCCCCTAACCCAGATACACTATTCCTCTAACCCTAACCCAGATACAATATTCCTCTCTCTTCCCCTCATCTATATTTCTGATGCCTTCTGCTCCAGTTCCCTCTCCCTCGTCATCTCTCATATTTTATTTATCCTTCTCCTCCCTTCTTTCTTCTTCTCCTCCTCCTAATCAGTGCACATCTCCATCTCTCCACCACTTCACCAGTCCCCTCATCTCCTCCTCCTCTCTGCTCATCTCTCCATGACACATCCCTCCTTTCCTCCTCTCATCTCTCAATCGATACATCCCTCCTCTCCTCCTCCTCTCCTCCTGTCCTCCTCCTCTCCTCTCATCTCTCCATCTCTACATCAAAGGAGGGCAAAATCGATTCCTGGCCAAAAAAAAGAGAAATCATCTAAAACCAGAAACATGTGTGCTTCATCCCTTCATCTCCTCCTCCTCCTCCTCCTCCTCCTCTCCTCCTCCTTCTCTCCTCCTTTCCTCCTCTCCTCCTCCCCTCCTTTCGTCCTCCTCCCACCCCCCCTCTCCTCCTTCTCTGCTCCTCCTCTCCTGCCTTGAATCCTTTTCTTTTTTCTCTCTCTTCTCTACCTCCTCTTTCTTTCTCCCTAATTGTAGTAATAGTGTATTACAGGTGTGTATGTGTGTTTGTGTGTTCAGCTGGCGGAAATAGCATTGATTTTCTCCTATACCTTTAGAGGAAGAAGGAGTGTGTGTGTGTGTGTGTGTGTGTGTGTGTGTGTGTGTGTGTGTGTGTGTGTGTGTGTGTGTGTGTGTGTGTGTGTGTGTGTGTGTGTGTGTGTGTGTGTGTGTGTGTGTGTGTGTGTGTGTGTGTGTGTGTGTGTGTGTGTATGTGCTCAGTGTGTTTAACAGAGGATGTATTAGTGTTATTAATGAGATTGAGGTGTGTTTGCTGGGTGCTGTGTGTGTATGTACGTGTGTGTACGTGTGTGTGTGCTGTGTCAGATAGTATCAGAGCAGTAATCCATGTCTTGTGAACCCACTGTTGTTTTATTAAACTGAGGACAACCAGTGTTTCGATCAAGATGTCTTTGATAACATAGCTGCTGCTACACAAATTCAATTAATTCTGACTCTCTCTTTCTCTTTGTCTCTCTCTCTCCCTCTCTCTGTCCTTCTCTCGCACTATGACTATCTCCCTCCATCCCCCTATCTACGACTATCTCCCTCCACCCCTCCCTCCCTATCCATGACGATCTCCCTCCCTCCACCCCTCCCTCCATCCCTCTCTCCCCATCTATGACTGTCGCCCGCCCTCATCCCTCCCTCCCCATCTCTGACTATCTCCCTCCATCCCTCCCTCCCCATCTGACTATCTCCCTCCCTCCCCTTCTGACTATCTCCCATCATCACTATCTCCCTCCCTCCCCCCTCCCCCTTTTATGACTATCCCTCCCTCCCTCCCTCCCTCCCTCCCTCCCTCCCTCCCTCCCTCCCTCCCTCCCCCTATCTATCCTATCTATGACTATCTCTCTCCCTCCATCCCTCCCGCTATCTACATCTATCTCCCTCCCTCCATCCCTCCCTTCCTCCCTATCTATTATATCTCCCCCTATCTACGACTATCTCTCTCCATCCCTCCATCCCCTATCTACGACTATCTCTCTCCATCCCTCCATCCCCTATCTACGACTATCTCTCTCCATCCCTCCATCCCCTATCTATGACTATCTCCCTCTATCCCTCCATCCCCTATCTACGACTATCTTCTCCCTCCATCCCTCCCTCCCCCTATCTATGACTATCTCCCTCTATCCCTCCTTCCCCCTACTACGACTATCTCTCTCCATCCCTCCCTTCCTCCCTATCTATTAATATCCCCTCCCTTCCCCTATCTACGACTATCTCTCTCCATCCCTCCATCCCCTATCTATGACTATCTCTCTCCATCCCTCCCTCTCCTATCTACGACTATCTCTCTCCATCCCTCCATCCCCTATCTATGACTATCTTCTCCCTCCATCCCTCCCTCCCCCTATCTATGACTATCTCCCTCCCCATCTGTCTCTCACATGTTCCCCTCCTCTCATCATTTTTGCTATGTAGTGCCGAGAAAGGTTTTCTAAAAAATTAAATGATCTCTTTCCTCTCTCTCCTGTCAGGTTGTGTATGTGTGGCTGCTTGGAGCTCCCCTCCCCTGACCTAGGGACTGTATCTGCTACACCCCCCCAGTTCAGTTTAGTTTAGTAGAATCCCCATTGCAGCAGCTACTCTTCATCAGGTCCACATAAAACGTAGAAATACGTGACAACGTACAGAACAGTTATAGACAAAAACAACATAAGATAATACATAAAATTATATATTGGGAGTTATATATTGGAAAAACACCAAAAATAAATACTATTTACACACTATTCATATATACGTGTTCATATTCTTATAAACAGTACAGTTCAATTAGATATTTTTAAAGATCAATGGCTTTTTGCCTGCCTAACTGCAAAGTTAATGTCATTTTTTGGGGTACTGTGAAGAAACCCATAATGCTGTGTCTGGTGGGGTATGTACGGTGCCTTCGGGAAAGTATCCAGACCCCTGGACTGTGAAGAAACCCATAATGCTGTGTCTGGTGGGGTATGTACGGTGCCTTCGGGAAAGTATCCAGACCCTTTGACTTTTTCCACATTTTGTTACGTTCCCATCCTTGCTCTAAAATGTATTGAATAAAAAATGTCCTCAGCAATCTACACACAATGCCCCATAATGACATATTGAAAACAGGTTTTTAGAATTGTTTGCAAATGTATTCAAAATTTAAAACAGAAAAACATTATTTACCTAAGTATTCAGACCCTTTGCTATGTGACTTGAAATTGAGCTCAGGTCCATCTTGGTTTCCATTGATCATCCTTAAGATGTTTCTACAACTTGATTGGAGTCCACCTGTGGTAAATTCAATTGATTGGACATGATTTGGAAACCTGTCTATCTAAGTTCCCAAAGTTGGCAGTTCATGTCAGAGCAAAAACCAAGCCATGAGGTCAAAGGAATGGTCCGTAGAGCTCCGATGCAGGATTGTGTTGCGGCACATCACTGGGGAAGGGTACCAAGACATTTTTGCAGCATTGAATGTTGACAAGAACACATTTTTAAATGGAAGAAGTTTGTAAACAGAAAGACTCTTCCTAGAGCTGGCTGCCCTGCCAAACTGAGCAATCAGGGAGAAGGGGCTTGGTCATGGAGGAAACCTGGCACCATCCTTACGGTGAAGCATGGTGGTGGCAGCATCGTGCTGTGGGGATGTTTTTCAGCAGCAGCGACTGGGAGATAGGATCGAGGCAAAGATGAACGGAGCAAGGTACAGAGGGATTATTGATGAAAACATGCTCCAGAGAGCTCAGGATCTCAATTCACCTTCCAGTTCACCTTCCAAAAGGACAACCACCCTAAGTACACAGCCAAGACAATGCATAAGTGGCTTTGTGGACAAGTCTCTGAATGTCCTTGAGTGTCCCAGCAGGAGTCCGGACTTGAACCCGATTGAACATCTTTGGAGAGACCTGAAGATAGCTGTGCAGCATCGCTGCCCATTCAACCTTACAGAGTTTGAGAGGATCTAGTTTGATAGTTTCAAGTTCCGTTGTGAACAGTTGTGAAGAGGGCACGACAACACCTTTTCCCGATCAGGAGACTGAAAAGACTTGTCATGGGTCCCCAGATCCTCAAAAGGTTCTACAGCTGCACCATCGAGAGCATCCTGACCGGTTGCATCACCGACTGTGTCATGACGTTGCCGACTGTGTCATGACGTTCTGGAGAATGTATAAACGATCGGTGAAGTAGTCAGCTATGAACTGGTCCTTTTGGTACAATTCTTTGAAACTCATGAGAGACATTACAGCCACATTACCATAACCCTGTTTATACAAGAGTCTCAGTTGTGTGGCTTTCATCTAATTGTTGTATTAAATGAATGAGTAAAGATGAAACTATTTGTGAAATGATGTAGTGTGATTTTAAACTGTTTCATGAAGGAAACTCCAATTCCCTTTGGAGTTTAACTAAATCATAGGCCCGCCACATGAGCACAGACATTGATCTGGAGTCATGGGACAGGCTCTTTCTGCTCTTCCGAATATAACCCCCACCTTGGGAATTTATCTTCAGACCACGCTTCTCTCAATTACGAGAGGGCTAAGGTTTGAGTAAAGACCATGCTTCTCTCAATTACGAGAGGACTAAGGTTTGAGTAGAGACCAAGCTTACCTCAATTACGAGAGGGCCAAGGTTTGAGCCCATTGCTGAATTCTTAACCATACCACGTGGATAAACTCTGAGACTATCGAACCGACAGAATAAGAACAAATCTTTGATACTAATTACCAGTCTGCAGCTAGGAATTCGGTATCATTGAACGTGAAGAATGACAACTGCCGAAACATCTATTCTATAACAACATTGCGGAATGTTACTCTGAACTAACCATTGTAACCACGACAGAGAGAGAGAGGGCGGACAAACTCTCCAACGGAAACAAACTTTCCAAAAGAGATCACGACGGAACACTGAGCGTAAATGTATATATTGATTGCAATTATTCCAGAATGAGTGAGCGTTCATGTGCAAAGGATTAGCATTTCAATTGTTATAATTATCAGCTTTGTTGTGACTTTTATCTTAGTCGACCCCCACTTCCCTTTTGTCCACCAAGCCGCCATGCCGGTTTAGCCCACTAGGGCACATTCCCCTATCATTTCCTTGTAACCATATTTACTTGTCTGTTTGTGCATTTCTGTGATTATTTAGTTAGTTAATATATAACTGATTTAACTTCTTGACGCTACCCATCCCATTAGCGGGATCATTTTCGTCAGCAACCGCTGAATAGCATAGCGCCACAGTCAAATAATATTACAAAAAAAAAATCATATTCATGAAATCACAATATTGCAAAACACAGCTTAGCCTTTTGTTAATCCACCTGTCGTCTCAGATTTTGAAATGATGCTTTACAGCGAAAGCAATCCAAGCGTTTATGTAAGTTTATCGATAGAAAAGCAAAACCTTATGTACAGTAAGCATTAAGTAGCTAGGTCACCAAAATCAGAAAAGAAATCAAATTAATCATTTACCTTTGATGATCTTCGGATGTTTTCACTCACGAGACTCCCAGTTACACAACAAATGTTCCTTTTGTTCCATAAAGATTATTTTTATACCCAAAATACCTCAGTTTGTTTGACGCGTTATGTTCAGAAATCCACAGGAAATAGCGGTCACCACAACGCAGAACGAAAATTCCAAATAATATCCATAATGTCCACAGAAACATGTCAAACGTTTTTTATAATCAATCCTCAGAGTGTTTAAAAAATATATATTCGATAATATATCAACCTGGTGTGTAGGTTTTTCAATAACACCGGGAGAAACAATGGCCGCTTTACTCTGTAGCGCAAAACTCACTCTGAGAGCCCCCACCTATCCACTTACGCAATGTGATCTTTCACGCTCATTTTTCAAAATAAAAGCCTGAAACTATGTCTAAAGACTGTTGACACCTTAGGGAAGCCACAGAAAAAGGAATCTGGTTGATATCCCTTTAAATGAAGGATAGGCATGCATAGGAACAGAGAGGTTTCAATGTAAGAGGCACTTCCTGATTGGATTTTCCCCAGGTTTTCACCTGCAATATCAGTTCTGTTATACCCACAGACAATATTTTTACAGTTTTGGAAACTTTAGAGTGTTTTCTATCCTAATCCTAATTATATGCATATTCTAGTTTCTGGGGCTGAGAAATAGGCTGTTTCAAATGGGTACGTTTTTTTTTGCCAAAAACAAAAAATACTGCCCCCTACTCGCAAAAGGTTAAGACAATTGATGTATGGATGACTCATAGTGAAGACTGGGTTCGTGCAGATAACCAACCATTTACGACATTTGGAATGAGACTATCGTGAGGTAAAGAATAACTCATTAATTAGAAGACTAATTGATCAGATATTAAAATATCTGAAAGTTATATCAGGAAAATTATAACTTTGTAATCTGAATATTTTCCTTGGTTCCCCGACTTCCTAGTTAATTACAGTTACATGATTAAGTTAGTTTAATCACGTAATAATAATTACAGAGAATTGATATAAATAAGTCTTCAGTTTAATGATGCCAAAGACACGACAACTGGTATGGAAACTGCTCGGCATCTGACTGTAAGGCGCTGGAGAGTACGGCCCAGTACATCACTGAAGCTTCATGACATCCAGGACCTATATACTAGCTGGTGTCAGAAGAAGGCCCAACAAATTGTCAACGACTTCAGTCACCTAAGTCATAGACTTTTTTTCTCTGCTACCGCATGGCAAGCGGTACCGAAACTGCAAGTCTAGGACCAAAAGTCTCCCAAGCCATAAGACTGATGAACAATTCATCAAATGGCCTCCCGGACTATTTACATTGACCCCTCTCCCCCCTTTGTTTTTACACTGCTACTGTTGCTTGCTGTTTATTATCTATGCATAGTTACTTTACAAATGACCTCGACTAACCTGTACCACCGCACATTGACTCGGTACCGTTCAAATCAAATCACATTTCATTTGTCACATGCCCCGAATACAACAGTGAAATGCTTACTTCCAAGCCCTTAACCAACAATGCAGTTTTTAGAAAATCCCTAAAATAAGTAAGAGATGAGAATAACAAATAATTAAGAGCAGCAGCAAATAACAATAGCGGGGCTCTATACAGGGGGTACCAGTACAGAGTCAATGTGGAGGCTATATACAGGGGGTACCAGTACAGAGTCAATGTGGAGGCTATATACAGGGGTACCAGTACAGAGTCAATGTGGAGGCTATATACAGTGGGTACCAGTACAGAGTCAATGTGGAGGCTATATACAGGGGGTACCAGTACAGAGTCAATGTGGAGACTATATACAGGGGTACCAGTACAGAGTCAATGTGGAGGCTATATACAGTGGGTACCAGTACAGAGTCAATGTGGAGGCTATATACAGGGGTACCAGTACAGAGTCAATGTGGAGACTATATACAGGGGGTACCAGTACAGAGTCAATGTGGAGGCTATATACAGGGGGTACCAGTACAGAGTCAATGTGGAGGCTATATACAGGGGGTACCAGTACAGAGTCAATGTGGAGGCTATATACAGGGGTACCAGTACAGAGTCAATGTGGAGGCTATATACAGGGGGTACCAGTACAGAGTCAATGTGGAGGCTATATACAGGGGTACCAGTACAGAGTCAATGTGGAGGCTATATACAGGGGTACCAGTACAGAGTCAATGTGGAGGCTATATACAGGGGTACCGGTACAGAGTCAATGTGGAGGCTATATACAGGGGATACCGGTACTGAGTCAATGTGGAGGCTATATACAGAAGGTACCAGTACAGAGTCAATGTGGAGACTATATACAGGGGGTACCGGTACAGAGTCAATGTGGAGGCTATATACAGGGGGTACCAGTACAGAGTCAATGTGGAGGCTATATACAGGGGGTACCAGTACAGAGTCAATGTGGAGGCTATATACAGGGGGTACCAGTACAGAGTCAATGTGGAGGCTATATACAGGGGTACCAGTACAGAGTCAATGTGGAGGCTATATACAGGGGGTACCAGTACAGAGTCAATGTGGAGGCTATATACAGGGGGTACCAGTACAGAGTCAATGTGGAGGCTATATACAGGGGGTACCGGTACAGAGTCAATGTGGAGGCTATATACAGGGGGTACCAGTACAGAGTCAATGTGGAGGCTATATACAGGGGTACCAGTACAGAGTCAATGTGGAGGCTATATACAGGGGTACCGGTACAGAGTCAATGTGGAGGCTATATACAGGGGGTACCAGTACAGAGTCAATGTGGAGGCTATATACAGGGGTACCGGTACAGAGTCAATGTGGAGGCTATATACAGGGGGTACCGGTACAGAGTCAATGTGGAGGCTATATACAGGGGTACCGGTACAGAGTCAATGTGGAGGCTATATACAGGGGGTACCAGTACAGAGTCAATGTGGAGGCTATATACAGGGGGTACCGGTACAGAGTCAATGTGGAGGCTATATACAGGGGTACCGGTACAGAGTCAATGTGGAGGCTATATACAGGGGTACCGGTACAGAGTCAATGTGGAGGCTATATACAGGGGTACCAGTACAGAGTCAATGTGGAGGCTATATACAGGGGGTACCAGTACAGAGTCAATGTGGAGGCTATATACAGGGGGTACCAGTACAGAGTCAATGTGGAGGCTATATACAGGGGTACCAGTACAGAGTCAATGTGGAGGCTATATACAGGGGGTACCGGTACAGAGTCAATGTGGAGGCTATATACAGGGTGTTACGGTACAGAGTCAATGTGGAGGCTATATACAGGGGGTACCGGTACAGAGTCAATGTGGAGGCTATATACAGGAGGTACCAGTACAGAGTCAATGTGGAGGCTATATACAGGGGGTACCAGTACAGAGTCAATGTGGAGGCTATATACAGGGGGTACCAGTACAGAGTCAATGTGGAGGCTATATACAGGGGGTACCAGTACAGAGTCAATGTGGAGGCTATATACAGGGGGTACCAGTACAGAGTCAATGTGGAGGCTATATACAGGGGTACCAGTACAGAGTCAATGTGGAGGCTATATACAGGGGGTACCGGTACAGAGTCAATGTGGAGGCTATATACAGGGGGTACCAGTACAGAGTCAATGTGGAGGCTATATACAGGGGTACCAGTACAGAGTCAATGTGGAGGCTATATACAGGGGGTACCGGTACAGAGTCAATGTGGAGGCTATATACAGGGGGTACCAGTACAGAGTCAATGTGGAGGCTATATACAGGGGGTACCAGTACAGAGTCAATGTGGAGGCTATAAACAGGGGGTACCAGTACAGAGTCAATGTGGAGGATATATACAGGGGGTACCAGTACAGAGTCAATGTGGAGGCTATATACAGGGGGTATCGGTCCAGTGTCAATGTGCGGAGGCACCAGTGTTGAGGTAATTTAGGTAATTATGTTCACGTAGGTAGAGTTATTAAAGTGGTTATGCATAGATAATAACAGAGAGTAGCAGCAGCGTGGGGGGGGACAATGCAAATAGTCTGGGTAGCCATTTGATTAGCTGTTTAGGAGTCTTATGGCTTGGGGATAGAAGCTGTTTAGAAGACTCTAGGACCTAGACTTGGCGCTCCAATACCACTTGCCGTGCTGTAGCAGAGAGAACAATCTATGACTAGGGTGGCTGGAGCCTTTGACAATTTTTAGGGCCTTCCTCTGACACCAGTCCTGGATGGTAGGAAGCTTGGCCCCGGTGATGTACTGGGCCATACGCACTACCCTCTCCAGTGCCTTGCGGTCGGAGGTCGAGCAGTTGACAAACCAGGCAGTGATGCAGCCCGTCAGGATGCTCTCGTTGGGGCAGCTATAAAACCTTTTGAGGATCTCAGGACCCATGCCAAATCTTTTCAGTCTCCTGGGGGGGAATAGGTTTTGTTGTGCCCTCTTCACGACTGTGTGTGTGCTTGGACATGTTAGTTTGTTGGTGATGTGGACTCCAAGGAACTCCAAGGAAACTCTCATCCTACTCCACTACAGCCTCGTCGATGAGAATGGGTGCGTGCTTCGTCCTTTTCCTGTAGTCCACAATCATCTCCTTTGTCTTGATCACATTGAGGGAGAGGTTGTTGTCCTTGCACCACACAGTGTCTGACCTTCTTCCTATAGGTTTTCTCATCACTGTTGTGTCATCAGCAAATGTAATGATGGTGTTGGAGTCGTGCCTGGCCATGCAGTCATGAGTGAACAGGGTCCCAGGGTCCTTAGCTTAGTGATGAGCTTTAGAGAGCACTATGGTGTTAAACGCTGAACTGTAGTCAATGAATAGCATTCTCACATAGGTGTTCCTTTTGTCCAGGTGGGAAAAGGCAGTGTTAAGTGCATTAGAGTTTGCATCATCTGTGGATCTGTTGGGGCGGTATGCAAATTGGAGTGGGTCTAGGTTTTCTGGGATAATGGTGTTGATCTGAGCCATGACCAGACTTTCAAAGCATTTCATGGTTACAGACGTGAGTGCTACGGGTCGGTAGTCATTTAGGCAGGTTACCTTAGTGTTCTTGGGTACAGGAACTATGGTGGTCTGCTTGAAATATGTTGGTATTACAGACTCAGACAGGGAGAGGTTGAAAATATCAGTGAAGACACTTTCCAGTTGGTCAGCGCATCCTCGGAGTACACGTCCCGGTAATCCTTCTGGCCCTGTGGCCTTGTGAATTTTGACCAGTTTAAAGGTCTTACTCACATCGGCTGCAGAGAGCATGATCACACAATTGTCCGGAACAGCTGATGCTCTCATGCATGTTTCAGTGTTACTTGCCTCGAAGCGAGCAAAGAAGTGATTTAGCTCGTCTGGTAGCCTCGTGTCACTGGGCAGCTCTTGGCTGTGCTTCCCTTTGTAGTCTGTAACAGTTTGTTAGCCCTGCCACATCCGACGAGCATCGGAGCCAGTGCTATATCATACTATATGATTCAATCTTAGTCCTGTATTAATGCTTTGCCTGTTTGACAGTTCGTCAGTTACCCCCTGTATATAGCCTCGTTAATTGTTATGTAAATATCTTGCGTTACTTATTTGATATTATTATACTTTTAGTTCACTTAGTAAATATTTTTTTAACTCTACTTCTTGAACTGCATTGTTGTTTAAGGGCTTGTAAGTAAGCATTTCACGTTAAGGTCTACACCTGATGTATTTGGCACATCTGACAAATAAAATTTGATCAAATTTTATTTTAGCACTTGGTGACCTATAGCAGCACCCTAATAGAAGAGGCTTCAGATGAGGCAGGTGTACCTGTGTAACGGATGTGAAACGGCTAGCTTAGTTAGCGGTGGTACACGCTAAATAGCGTTTCAATCGGTGACGTCACTTGCTCTGAGACCTTGAAGTAGTGGTTCCCCTTGCTCTGCAAGGGCCGCTGCTTTTGTGGAGCGATGGGTAACGATGTTACGTGGGTGACTGTTGTTGATGTGTGCAGAGGGTCCCTGGTTCGCGCCCGGGTATGGGCGAGGGGACGGTCTAAAGTTATACTGTTACACCTGCAACCACAGCACTTCTACTTAATTTGTCCTGAGATCCTCTCTGAGCTTTACAGGAATATGGCTCTGGATATACACAACAACACCTCTTTACTTATCTCTCTCTCTCCTCTCTTCCTCTTTCAGGTTGTGGTGGTGTAGGTGTCCTCCTTGTCCTATGTGGGTGGTTGGAGCTCTCCTCTCCCTGTCCCAGAGACTGTATCTGCTACACCTCTCCCAGCACTGTGTCCTGTCAGGCCCATAACTTTCTGTCTGTCCCAGAGGAGATCCCAGCCCAGAGCGAGAGGGTCTTCCTGCAGGTAAGAGCAGATTACTCAGCCTCCTGTCGTCCAGAAAATTAAAAGCCTTTGTATTTTTAAAATTTTTTTATGCAAATGTATTTAGTTATAGTTTATAAAACTGTTAAATAATTTGATAACATGAATATTTTAAAGTTGGTTTTGTAGCTTAATTGAGTGCCTTGAACTTATTTTTGGAATAGTTTTGTCCGGAGCCATATATTTAGATACTGAGTATTGTTTTCATTCTAGTCATTAATTTACATAGCATTATTTAAATATTCCCCATGTAATGGTAATAATACACATTGTATTATGTTAGATAGCGCATTGATTCCGCCTGCACTGATCTGTCTTGTATCTCGCAAAGGGTCATGGTGATAGATCAAAGAAGTCCGGCTACAACGTGCTGTCTAAAATGAGAAAATATTACCTAGGTGACATTGTCTGTCTAACCCATTTCTGCCTCAAAAATGGTCTGAATTTATCTAAGCTAAAACAATACGTGTCAATAATGTTGATGTTTTTGTCGTGAGGACGTTTTGTGATTCACAGAGCAGTATTTCTGTTTGACAACAGGCACGAAAGCTAACATAACATGTGTCCAATATTAGTTTGCTAGCTGAGCCAGTCACTGAAAGGATGCTGCTAACCAACCAGCTACCTACTTAGTGCTGCACACACAATATTGGATGCTTCCTACAAAAGTTAGCTAGCAAACTACTAGTAGTGCTAAAGCTAAAAAATTTTGTTTTAATGAAGCAGCTGTTTAGCCACGAGTCATTGTAGTAGCCTCACTGAGGATTTATACTATACAAGCAGCACTCGACAAGCCACGCTAGTCTCACCCTCATGTGGGTGCTAACAAGCTAGCAAACAAGCTAAGTAGTGCTACGTATCAACAGCCATTGTTAGCCAATCCAGTACTGGTTCGAAGCTATGGTGAGCTTCGATTGGTCACATGTGTCACGATATCGCATTCAGCTTTCTTCAAATTTAGTCCCACCCTGTTCAACTTCTCTCACTTTCCTTCCATTGAAAGTTGAATGGCTTTTGATATTTCACTATGCGATGCCTTCCTAGTAGAAACGGGTCATCAGGTTACTCAGCTGACCCAATGATGCAAAGATACAAGTTAGTGATGGCTGAGAAACATGCTGACTTGCGGACTGAATATCTGATAACAGTCCACTCTGGTTTTGTCTAATAATAACAACTTCCAATGTTCCAATCAGTCAATACCAGTTTCCAAAGAGCACCTGATCTGCCACACCCAGACCCTAAGCACCCTTTGTTATTCTCTTTCCTTCCTCCATTCTTCCAGAACAACAAGATCCAGCGTCTCCTGCGAGGCCACTTCAGCCCCACCACGGCCATGCTGTGGCTTTACTCCAACAACATCTCCTATATCCAGGCCTCCACCTTTCACGGCTTTGCCCGCCTGGAGGAGCTGGACCTGGGGGACAACCGTCACCTGAGGGCCCTGGCTTCAGATACCTTCCAGGGGCTAGGCCGGTTACACGCCCTGCACCTCTACCACTGTGGTCTTCTCAGCCTGCCATCTGGGATATTCGAGGGGCTCAGCAGCCTGCAGTACCTCTATCTACAGGTAGGGGAATAGAATAGAAATTGTAGTTATATTAAATAACTAGCTACACACATCATGGGTACAGTGAGAAGCCAGCATGTGTAGGCAACAATAATGTGGTGAACACAAGCCTCCCTGATCTCACATCCTTCTCACAGAGTTGTATATTTGACTTATAGGCCTACAGATATTAGATCTTAATTTGACCAGTTTCGTTGCAGGAGTAAGATAATCCTGCAGCAGGAGTCTTTGATTATTCACAAAAAAGTGATTTCTAATGGAACATTTGTTTTGATAGGCTACAGTAGAGTATACTTTAGGTGTGAGATCTAGTGATAGAAAGATAACTGCGGGTTTTCAGTCAATTTATGTTACTACTAGTGAACTTTCGATTTTCCAGCCTATTCTAAAATTTATTAAATAGGTTCCTTTTTCCACGCATCAATCTACACACAATACCCCATAATGACAAAGCAAAAACAAGTATTCAGACCCTTTACTCAGTACTTTGTTGAAACACCTTTGGCATCGATCACAGCTTTGAGTCTTCTTGGGTATGATGCTACAAGCTTGGCACACCTGTATTTGGGGAGTTTCTCTCATTCTTCTCTGCAGATCCTCTCAAGCTCTGTAAGGTTGGATGGGGAGCGATGCTGCACAGCTATTTTCAGGTCTCTCCAGAGATGTTCGATAAGGTTCAAGTCCAGACTCTTGCTGGGCCACTCAAGGACATTCAGAGGCTTGTCACGAAGCCACTCATGCGTTGTCTTGGCAGTGTGCTTAGAGTTGTTGTCCTATTGGAAGGCGAACCTTAGCCAAAGTCTGAGGTCCTGAGTGCTCTGGAGCAGGTTTTCATCAAGGGTTTCTCTGTACTTTGCTCCGTTCATCTTTCCCTCAATCCTGACTAGTCTTCCAGTCTCTGCAATTGAAAAACATCCCCACAGCATGATGCTGCCACCACCATGCTTCACCGTAGGGATGGTGCCAGGTTTCCTCCAGACAGGACGTTTGGTGTTCAGGCCAAAGAGTTTAATCTTGGTTTCATCAGACCAGAGAATCTTATTTCTCATAGTCTGAGAGTCCTTTGGGTGCCTTTTGGGAAACTCCAAGCGAGAGATGGTTGTGCAGAGATGGTTGTCCTTCTTGAAGGTTCTCCCATCTCCACAGAGGAAGTCTGGAGCTTTTTCAGAATGACCATCGAGTTCTTGGTTATCTCCCTGACGAAGGCCCTTCTCCAATGACTGCTCAGTGTGGCCGGGCAGCCAGCTCTAGGAAGAGTCTTGGTGGTTCCAAAATTCTTCCATTGAAGAAGGATGGAGGCCACTGTGTTCTTGGGGACCTCCAATGCTGCTGAACTGTTTTGGTTCCCTTCCCCAGATCTGTGCCTTGACACAATCCTGTCTTGGAGCTCTACGGCCAATTCCTTTAACCTCATGGCTTTGTTTTTACGCTAACATGCACTGTCAAGTGTGGGACCTTAAATAGACAGGTGTGCCTTTCCAAATCATGTCCAAACAATTGAATTTACCACAGATGGACTCCAATCAAGTTGTAGAAACATCTCAAGGATGATCGATGGAAACAGGATGCACCTGAGCTCAATTTCGAGTCTCACAGCAAAGGGTCTGAATACTTATGTAACGAAGGTATTTCTGTTTTTGCTTTTAATACATTTTGAAAAATGTATAAAACCCTATTTTTGCATTGTTATTACGGGGTATTGTGTGTAGATTGATAAGGGGGGGGTGTAATCCATTTTAGAATATGGCTGTAACATAACAAAATGTGGACAATGTCAAGGGGTCTGAATACTTTCCGAATGCACCGTACAGTATATCTCCCAACTTCTCTCTTCCTCCATCTCTCTCCTTCATTATCTGCCCCTCTCCCTCTATCCACTCTCCCCCCTCTCCTCCCCCTCCCCAGGACAACCAGTTGGAGTTCCTGGAGGATGATCTGTTTGTTGACCTGCTGAACCTCAGCCACCTCTTCCTCCATGGCAACAGGCTATGGTCTCTCCACCAGAACACCTTCAGGTGAGACACCTTTTTGATCGATTGATTTAGCAGTGCTACATCTCCCAAAAGATCACCCTATGGATTGACTGCTGTCCCTCCAGGGGTCTGGGGGTGCTGGACCGTCTCTTGCTGCACCAGAACCGTCTGCAGTGGGTCCACCGTCTGGCCTTCCACGACCTGCATCGCCTCACCACCCTCTACCTGTTCAACAACTCTCTGACTGAGCTGTCTGGGGCCTGCCTGGCTCTGTTGCCTGCTCTAGAGTACCTCAGACTCAACGACAACCTTTGGGAGTGTGACTGCAAGGTCGGGACACAGTTCAAACACATCTCAAAACACACCTTCAAAACACAAACCTCAAAACACACCTTCAAAAGACAAACCTCAAAACACACCTTCAAAAGACAAACCTCAAAACACACCTTCAAAACACACCTTCAAAAGACAAACCTCAAAACACACCTTCAAAACACACCTTCAAAAGACAAACCTCAAAACACACCTTCAAAACACACCTTCAAAAGACAAACCTCAAAACACACCCTCAAAACACAAAGCTCAAAACATACCTTCAAAACACACCTTCAAAAGACAAACCTCAAAACACACCTTCAAAACACACCTTCAAAAAACACACCTCCAACACCACACACCTCTTTCAGCTAGCCTACCGCTCAAGCCAAATGTTCATTTAGGCCCGGTTTCACACTTCACATTTAAAGGTGATTTTCAATTGAGCTGAGTGTGATCTCTGAACAGAAAAACATTGCCTTGAAACGGTGCATTATTACCAATGCTCGACAACACGCCTCGGATTGAATCCCGAACTAAGTGAACATTTTATTGACATCAGTGCATGACTAAGCAAAATTTGACTGAAGGCGAAGCTAGGATTTTCTCCAAAGGTGCACTGCACTATTAACAATGTGCCTATGAATCCCAGGATTAATGCAATGTGTCCTTGGGAGTTATGAAAGGCATCTCATATCAATGTATTACTATTCTTATCATCCAGGCCCTGCCGCTGTGGGATTGGCTGCGAAGGTTCCGGGGCTCCACGTCGTCTCTGGGTTGCGTCTCTCCTCCAGAGCTTCAGGGCCGGGACCTGAAGGAGCTGAGGAAAGACGAACTACCCAGCTGTTCAGCAGGAGAAGAAACCCAGGGAAGAGGTGTCATAGGCGGGGAGGCCGAGCTGGGGGAGTCCCTGAAGAAAGAGGAGGACCATCGACTCCATCACAGGAACCACAGGCACCGCCATAACCACCACCAGCACCCACACCTCCCACACGGGGATCAGCACAACGGGGACCTGTCCCCCTCGCCCCTACCCCTGCCCAGGCCGCCCAAGGGGAGCCGCAGGAACTGTACCCGCAACAGGGGGCGTAAGGGAAAGGGAGGGGTTCAGGGGGGCTTGAATGAGGTGCAGACACTGAGAGAGGGGGAGGAGAAGGACAACGCCCCTGGAGGGGGTAAACATGACCCGTCTGCCCCCACTCGCAGGAGGAACAAGTGTGTCCCTAGGACTTCAGTTGGACCGCCCAGCGGGGTCAAGAGAGCCAATAGTAATGCAGCGTCCCACTCCGCTGGGACTTTTGTCTGTGTCCTATTGGCTGGGCTGCTGTCACTCACTGCTGTGATCCTCCTCTGAGACTGAAAGGAGGGTGTTTTATATCAACCCCTACAATACAGTACACACTCCTCTGAATGTCAGACCCACTCTGGCTCCTGCACTGAGGTGCGTGTGTGTGTGTGTGTGTGTGTGTGTGTGTGTGTGTGTGTGTGTGTGTGTGTGTGTGTGTGTGTGTGTGTGTGTGTGTGTGTGTGTGTGTTTAAATGTACTCTGTGTACCTGTAACATATGGCAGGGAAGTTCTTTGGGAGTCATAACTGAAACGTAACAGGTTATCTGTCACTATGATGTCATAAGGGGGAGTAACAGTCTGTCACATCCAGAGTTCTGATTGTGTGGTTGATCAAATGAACTGATGATTTAAGAAAACACCTACTGCTACAGCCATATCACCTGAAAGGATACCTCAGCACAGACATATGATAAGATGACCCTGACACAGGTTGTTGCCAAACTGTAAAAACATCCTTAAAAACACAAATCCACTGGCTTCTGTAATCCTGTGTTTGTAACCCATGTAAGTACAGTGTGGTTTGTGTGAACAGTCTCCATGTCTGTCTTCCCACTTTAAAACAAGCCAGAAAGAGGAGAGTGAGAATGATGGAAGGAGTATATGGAACCCTAGCTGTCCAATGAAGGGTTGAGAGAGTGGAAAAACTTCTGCTTTAGATGCAGTCCTCACTCTGGAGATTTCTGAACTAAATGATGGACCTGAAAGACTGAAAATGAAACACTCTGATTCTACTGAACTGCTGCTATGTCTGAGGAGAGAGAGCTTTGGAACTCCCCTTGTCATTCTGGAACCTTCAATGTTCTGAAACCTTCATGGTTCTGGAACCTTTTTCAATGTTCTGAAACCTTCATGGTTCTGGAGTCTTCTTCAGGATTTGGAACACACAAAAACATGTAATGGAGAGGTGATACAGGGACAGAGGTGACTTGAGGACTGGAGAGGTAATAACACCTTCCCAGCCGAGCACAGTCCTACACTCGGGGCTCCATTCAATCCGTCCAGCTGAAATTCAGCGCTATATTTCGATTTAAGTTTAAAGGCAATGTTAATGCATTTATGGAGACTGCATTCATGGTAAACACTGCATATGTTGTCTCAATCAGAAATGTCTTTACATTTCAAGCGTGCTATAGCGCTGAACTTCAGCGATACAGATTGAATTGAGACATCACCTACAGTACCTAGCTGTCCCCACACTGACTGACCTCCCCTGTAGTAGTGTACCACAACCCTGGTCCTGGGAGATACAACCCTTGTCCTGGAGAGCTACAACCCTGGTCCTGGGGAGATACAACCCTGGTCCTGGGGAGATACAACCCTGGTCCTGGAGAGCTACAACCCTGATCCTGGGGAGATACAACCCTGGTCCTGGGGAGATACAACCCTGATCCTGGGGAGATACAACTCTGGTCCTGGGGAGATACAACCCTGGTCCAGGGAGATACAACTCTGGTCCTGGGGAGATACAACCCTGATCCTGGGGAGATACAACCCTGGTCCTGGGGAGATACAACCCTGGTCCTGGGGAGATACAACCCTGGTCCTGGGGAGATACAAATGGTATAGGTCTTTGTTCTAGCCCAGCACAAACAAACCTAATTAAACTAATCCTGTATTTCTCAATCTATTCCTGAGGGACTAACAGGGAGTGCCTGGAATGAAACTGTACACCCCCTGCTGAGAGTCTGAGACTTGGGTTGGTGGCGGCTGCAGGAGATATATTTGTACAGCTGTGAAACCTTGAGATGATGCTGTAAAATGTGTCCTTTCGTTCAAGTGAGGTTGAATTTTGTAACCACATAGAAACTGGCACAGTCATGTCTGTCTGTCTGTCTGTCTGTCTGTCTGTCTGTCTGTCTGTCTGTCTGTCTGTCTGTCTGTCTGTCTGTCTGTCTGTCTGTCTGTCTGTCTGTCTGTCTGTCTGTCTGTCTGTCTGTCTGTCCCTCAACACTCCCTCCCTCTGTCCCACCAACACTCCCTCCCTCTGTCCCACCAACACTCCCTCCCTCTGTCCCATCAACACTCCCTCCCTCTGTCCCACCAACACTCCCTCCCTCTGTCCCATCAACACTCCCTCCCTCTGTCCCATCAACATTCCCTCTGTCCCATCAACACTCCCTCCCTCTGTCCCATCAACACTCCCTCCCTCTGTCCCATCAACACTCCCTCCCTCTGTCCCATCAACACTCCCTCCCTCTGTCCCATCAACACTCCCTCCTCTGTCCCATCAACACTCCCTCCCTCTGTCCCATCAACACTCCCTCCCCCCCTCTGTCCCACCAACACTCCTCTGTCCCTCCCTCTGTCCCATCAACACTCCTCTGTCCCACCCTCCCTCCCTCTGTCCCACCACTCCCTCCCTCTGTCCCATCAACACTCCCTCTGTCCCACCAACCTCCCTCTGTCCCATCAACACTCCTTCCCTCTGTCCCACCAACACTCCTTCTGTCCCTCCCTCCCTCTGTCCCATCAACACTCCTTCCCTCTGTCCCATCAACACTCCCTGTCCCTCCCTCTGTCCCACTCCATCTGTCCCTCCCTCCCTCTGTCCCATCAACACTCCCTCTGTCCCTCCCTCTGTCCCTCCAACACTCCCTCTGTCCCATCAACACTCCCTCCCTCTGTCCCATCAACACTCCCTCTGTCCCATCAACACTCCCTCTGTCCCATCAACACTCCCTCCCTCTGTCCCACCAACACTCCCTCTTCCCTCTGTCCCACCAACACTCCCCTCTGTCCCATCAACACTCCCTCTGTCCCATCAACATTCCCTCTGTCCCACCAACACTCCCTCTGTCCCATCAACACTCCCTCTGTCCCATCAACACTCCCTCCTCTGTCCCATCAACACTCCCTCCCTCTGTCCCATCAACACTCCCTCCCTGTGTCCCATCAACACTCCCTCCCTCTGTCCCATCAACACTCCCTCCCTCTGTCCCATCAACACTCCCTCCCTCTGTCCCATCAACACTCCCTCCCTCTGTCCCATCAACACTCCCTCCCTCTGTCCCATCAACACTCCCTCCCTCTGTCCCATCAACACTCCCTCTGTCCCCCTCCCTCTGTCCCATCAACACTCCCTCCCTCTGTCCCATCAACACTCCTTCCCTCTGTCCCACCAACACTCCCTCTGTCCCACCAACAGTCCCTCTGTCCCACCAACACTCCCTCCCTCTGTCCCATCAACACTCCCTCCCTCTGTCCCATCAACACTCCCTCCCTCTGTCCCATCAACACTCCCTCCCTCTGTCCCATCAACACTGCCTCCCTCTGTCCCATCAACACTCCTTCCCTCTGTCCCATCAACACTCCTTCTGTCCCACCAACACTCCCTCCCTCTGTCCCATCAACACTCCCTCCCTCTGTCCCACCAACACTCCCTCTGTCCCACCAACACTCCCTCTGTCCCACCAACACTCCCTCTGTCCCACCAACACTCCCTCCCTCTGTCCCACCAACACTCCCTCTGTCCCACCAACACTCCCTCTGTCCCACCAACACTCCCTCTGTCCCACCAACACTCCTTCCCTCTGTCCCACCAACACTCCCTCTGTCCCTCCAACACTCCCTCTGTCCCACCAACACTCCTTCCCTCTGTCCCACCAACACTCCCTCTGTCCCACCAACACTCCCTCTGTCCCTCCAACACTCCCTCTGTCCCACCAACACTCCCTCTGTCCCACCAACACTCCCTCTGTCCCACCAACACTCCCTCTGTCCCTCCAACACTCCTTCTGCCCCACCAACACTCCCTCTGTCCCTCCAACACTCCCTCTGTCCCACCAACACTCCCTCTGTCCCACCAACACTCCCTCCCTCTGTCCCACCAACACTCCCTCTGTCCCACCAACACTCCCTCTGTCCCACCAACACTCCCTCTGTCCCACCAATACTCCCTCTGTCCCACCAACATTCCCTCTGTCCCACCAACACTCCCTCTGTCCCATCAACACTCCCTCTGTCCCATCAAAACTCCCTCACTCTGTCCCACCAACACTCCCTCCCTCTGTCCCATCAACACTCCCTCCCTCTGTCCCATCAACACTCCCTCCCTCTGTCCCATCAACACTCCCTCCCTCTGTCCCATCAACACTCCCTCCCTCTGTCCCATCAACACTCCCTCCCTCTGTCCCATCAACACTCCCTCCCTCTGTCCCATCAACACTCCCTCCCTCTGTCCCATCAACACTCCCTCTGTCCCATCAACACTCCCTCTGTCCCATCAACTCCTTCCCTCTGTCCCACCAACACTCCTTCCCTCTGTCCCACCAACACTCCCTCTGTCCCACCAACACTCCTCCCTCTGTCCCATCAACACTCCCTCCCTCTGTCCCATCAACACTCCCTCCCTCTGTCCCATCAACACTCCCTCCCTCTGTCCCATCAACACTCCCTCCCTGTGTCCCATCAACACTCCCTCCCTCTGTCCCATCAACACTCCCTCCCTCTGTCCCATCAACACTCCCTCCCTGTGTCCCATCAACACTCCCTCCCTCTGTCCCATCAACACTCCCTCCCTCTGTCCCACCAACACTCCCTCTGTCCCACCAACAGTCCCTCTGTCCCACCAACACTCCCTCTGTCCCACCAACAGTCCCTCTGTCCCACCAACACTCCCTCTGTCCCACCAACACTCCCTCCCTCTGTCCCACCAACACTCCCTCTGTCCCACCAACACTCCTTCCCTCTGTCCCACCAACACTCCTTCTGTCCCTCCAACACTCCCTCTGTCCCACCAACACTCCTTCCCTCTGTCCCACCAACACTCCCTCTGTCCCACCAACACTCCCTCTGTCCCTCCAACACTCCCTCTGTCCCTCCAACACTCCCTCTGTCCCACCAACACTCCCTCTGTCCCACCAACACTCCCTCTGTCCCTCCAACACTCCCTCTGTCCCTCCAACACTCCCTCTGTCCCACCAACACTCCCTCTGTCCCACCAACACTCCCTCTGTCCCACCAACACTCCCTCTGTCCCTCCAACACTCCTTCCCTCTGTCCCACCAACACTCCCTCTGTCCCTCCAACACTCCCTCTGTCCCTCCAACACTCCCTCTGTCCCAACAACACTCCTCTGTCCCACTGTCCTCTGTCCCACCAACACTCCCTCTGTCCCCAACACTCCCTCTGTCCCACCAACACTCCCTCTGTCCCACCAACACTCCCTCTGTCCCAC
>NC_056461.1:39675609-39715609 GCF_018296145.1 Oncorhynchus tshawytscha
TACACCAATGACCCAGGAAAGAGTTACAGGGAAGAGGTGAAGAATGTGTCTGTTTGAAAGCTCCCCAAAAATGATTAGGAGCTTGCTACTTAAAAAAATAAAAATATCGCTCATGCTTGTAAAGGTTGGAGACCCCTGTTTTAGAGAATAGTGCTATAATAGTGTTTATACATGGTGTATCTGTATCTGGATTCATGACGAAGTATAGGGGAAGATCCCCGTTATAGTTCGATTGGAATTTAAAGACAATGTTGTGTTTGCAGAACTGCGTTCGCGGTAAACGCTACATATGTCGACTCCATCGGAAATGACCTTTACATTTGAAAGTGTATCTTCCACTATACTTCCGCGATAAGGATGGAATCCTTGTGTGGGTACGTTTGAGAATTGTGTGTGTGTGTATGTATGTGTGTGTGTGTGTGTTTGGGCGTGTGTGTGTGTGGGCGTGTAGCTCTGGAGACATTAGTATTCTCAGCGTAACTTTCAGTTAACCACCTCTATGTGTCCCACTTTAATTAAGCACAAGACTTTGGAAAAATAAAACCATGGAGTGAGAGGAAAGAAATGAAGGGAGAGGTAACGAAAGAGAGAGGAGGAGAGAGAGAGTGTGTGTGTGTGTGTGTGTGTGTGTGTGACACGTGAGTGTACGTGAGTGCATTTTCCCCTTCTTATTTACTAATTCAGTTTCCTGCCCAAGGACACTCATCTGGAGGAAACACACACACCAGGATGTGGACAAAAAGCTAGGGTTAGGGTTGAACCAGGATGTGGACATAAAGCTAGGGTTAGGGTTAGGGTTTAACCAGGATGTGGACATAAAGCTAGGGTTAGGTTGAACCAGGATGTGGACATAAAGCTAGGGTTAGGGTTAGGGTTTAACCAGGATGTGGACATAAAGCTAGGGTTAGGGTTAGGTTGAACCAGGATGTGGACATAAAGCTAGGGTTAGGTTGAACCAGGATGTGGACATAAAGCTAGGGTTAGGGTTAGGGTTGAACCAGGATGTGGACATAAAGCTAGGGTTAGGGTTGAACCAGGATGTGGACATAAAGCTAGGGTTAGGTTGAACCAGGATGTGGACATAAAGCTAGGGTTAGGTTGAACCAGGATGTGGACATAAAGCTAGGGTTAGGTTGAACCAGGATGTGGACATAAAGCTAGGATTAGGGTTAGGGGGTTGAACCACGATGTGGACATAAAGCTAGGGTTAGGGTTGAACCAGGATGTGGACATAAAGCTAGGGTTAGGGGGTTGAACCAGGATGTGGACATAAAGCTAGGGTTAGGTTGAACCAGGATGTGGACATAAAGCTAGGGTTAGGTTGAACCAGGATGTGGACATAAAGCTAGGGTTAGGTTGAACCAGGATGTGGACATAAAGCTAGGGTTAGGTTGAACCAGGATGTGGACAAAAAGCTAGGGTTAGGGTTGAACCAGGATGTGGACATAAAGCTAGGGTTAGGTTGAACCAGGATGTGGACATAAAGCTAGGGTTAGGGTTAGGGTTTAACCAGGATTTGGACATAAAGCTAGGGTTAGGGTTGAACCAGGATGTGGACATAAAGCTAGGGTTAGGGTTGAACCATGATGTGGACATAAAGCTAGGGTTAGGGTTGAACCAGGATGTGGACATAAAGCTAGGGTTAGGGTTAGGGTTGAACCAGGATGTGGACATAAAGCTAGGGTTAGGGTTGAACCATGATGTGGACATAAAGCTAGGGTTAGGGTTGAACCAGGATGTGGACATAAAGCTAGGGTTAGGGTTAGGGTTTAACCAGGATGTGGACATAAAGCTAGGGTTAGGGTTGAACCAGGATGTGGACATAAAGCTAGGGTTACGGTTAGGGTTTAACCAGGATGTGGACATAAAGCTAGGGTTAGGGTTGAACCAGGATGTGGACAAAAAGCTAGGGTTAGGTTGAACCAGGATGTGGACATAAAGCTAGGGTTAGGTTGAACCAGGATGTGGACAAAAAGCTAGGGTTAGGGTTTAACCAGGATGTGGACATAAAGCTAGGGTTAGGGTTGAACCAGGATGTGGACATAACGCTATGGTTAGGGTTAGGTTGAACCAGGATGTGGACATAAAGCTAGGGTTAGGTTGAACCAGGATGTGGACATAAAGCTAGGGTTAGGTTGATGCTCACATCGGCTGCAGATAGCGTGATCACACAGTTGTCTGGAACAGCTGGTGCTCTCATGCATGCTTCAGTGTTTCTTGCCTCAAAGTGAGCATAAAAGGCATTTACCCTATCTGGTAGGCTCGCGTCACTGTGCAGCTCGCGGCTGGGTTTCCCTATTTAGTCCGTAATAGATTGCAAGCCCCTAACACATCCAACGAGGGTCAGAGCCGATGTAGTAGGATGCAATCTTAGTCCTGTATTGATGTTTTGCCTGTTTGATGATTCGACTGATAGCATAGCGGGATTTCTTTTAGTGCCCCGCTCCTTGAAAGCGTCAGCTCTAGCCTTTAGCTCGGTATGGATGTTGCCTGTAATCCATGGCTTCTGGTTGGGATATGTACGGTCACTGTGGAGATGACGTCGTCGATGCACTTGATGATGAATCCGGTGACTGAGGTGGTATAGTCCTCAATGCCATTGGATGAATCCCGGAACATATTCCAGTCTGTGTAGCAGAGCATCCGCGTCATCTGACCACTTCCGTATTACGCGAGTCACTGGTACTTCCTGCTTTAGTTTTTGCTTGTAAGCAGGAATCAGGAGGATATAATTATGGTCAGATTTGCCAAATGGATGGCGAGGGAGAGCTTCGTATGCGTCTCTGTGTGTTGGGTAAAGGTGGTCCAGAATTTTTTTCCCCCTGGTTGCCAAAGTGACATGCTGGTAGAAATGAGGTAAAACGGATTTAAGTCCCCGGCCAATAGGAGCACCACTTCTGGATTAAGTGTATGGCCTTATACAGCTCGTTGAGTGCGGTCTTAGTGCCAGCATCTATGAAAAATATAGATGAAAACTCTCTTGGTAGATAGTGTGGTTTACAGTTTATCATAAGGTACTCTACCACATGCATGCAATACCTCAAGACTTCCTTACATTTTTTTTCGATTGCTAAACGACAGTGGGCACAACTGGAGTCACATGTGCAAAACTCTAACTACAGTCTGCACTACCAACAGTCACCTGAGCTAAACAGTTCACATCACCTGCAAAACTCATTCCAAGCAACACAACTCTTAACACATGGCTCAAAACACGCTCAGTGCAGCCAAACACTATGCACAACCCTCACTGAGATAACACACACTGTCACTCAGAACACACTGAGAGTAAAAACACTAGCATCAAACACCAATACAGAAAATACAAACTTTTCATCTTTACAGTTTGAACAATTTCAGTGACTTCATACAAAGTAATATTTTCTTCAAAGAAAAGAGTGACATTCTTTCACATGATTTATTACAATTTTTAGAACATAACAATTCTTTAAGGTAAATGAAAATTAGCAGTTTGCTTCAATAGTCTGTAGTAATTTATGGAATTACAGTAATGAGAAAAAAAAGGTAGAAACTAAAAGTACATACTGTAATTCGAACAAATAATTGAGGGGCTAATCCTGCCTCTCTCTAGCATCAGGCCACAGGTTTTCTTCAACATCACATCTAATGTTTTCTCTTGCCATGCACCTGGGGAAGAACCTTCTGGAGTGCCTTATCCATCCCTGGCAGTCCTCTGGACTCGTGTCCTCACATCCGGCACGCATGGCTTGCAAAAGAGACATTTGGTCATGTGGGTGGTGACCAAACACTTTCCACCTCCAGGCAGAGAAAAACTCATCTATTGGGTTGAGGAAGGGTGAATATGCAGGCAGGTACAAAACCATACATCTGTGATGTGCTGCAAACCAATCTGTGACAGCTGCAGAGTGGTGAAAAGCAACGTTATCGCAAACTATGACAAAAACTTGGGGGTTTCTTACTGGCTCCCCTGTTCTGCTGGCACTAGCTGAGAATAGAGCTGTTCTAGGAAAGCTATAAGCCTTTCTGTGTTGTATGGGCCAATGAGTGGTGTGTTGAGAAGCAAACCATCATTGGCCATTGCAGCACACATGGTGATATTTCCCCCTTTGGCCTGGAACCTCCACAGTGGCCCTTTGACCTATAACATTCCTTCCTCTGCGCCGTGTTTTGGCAAGGTTAAATCCAGCTTCATCGATAAATACAAATGAATGTGGTCTTTCCAGTGCTTCCACCTCCATTACTCTCTGAAAAACAGTAAGTGCACAGTTTTACTGTAGAAATGCTAGTGTTTTTTTTTTACTGTAAATATTTTGTATAGCTGTGTATGTAACCTCAGACGTCTTACCTGGACATATTGGTATCTCTGCTCTTTTACCCGTTCACTGTTTCTCTCGAACGGTACAGTGTATAACTGTTTCATTGTAACTTGGTGTTTCTTTAGGACTCGAGCAATAGTTGTTGTGCTGACAGAATTAACATTTTCAAATATATCATTATCAGCCAGCACTCTATCTTGAATCTCCCGCAGTTTTATTGCATTGATGACAACAACCATGTCAACAATAGCATTTTCCTGCGCATCTGAAAATATTTTTCCTCTTCCCCCTGTTGGGGGCAGCCTTTGGGTCCTGTTGTAAAAATATATTTTACAGTCAAACTTACTGTAATATATATCTGTGTAAATATTCTATAATTGCAATACAAAATAGATTCCTGTAATGTTTTCATTTACTGTAAGGATGTAACTCTCACCTGTTTGCATGATGGAAAATTTGCGTTACAGATGCCACTGTGGATCTTTGCAGATTGGGTTGCACCCTCAACCCTGCCTCTCTCAATGAGAGACCATGGTTCACGACATGGTCTATAAGTGTAGCCCTTATTTCATCTGAAATAACAGCTCTTTGTCTTCTTTGTCTTCCTCCACGCATCCGCCCTCTCCCTGCCACCCTTCTCCTTCCACGAACCCATCTTCCTTGTTCCATTTCCAAAATGAGTCTTTCTGAGCTCTACCTATATATACTGTAATATGTGTGTGTGTTCACTAACAAGTCTAAAACAAGACACCTGCTTAGCCTTTCAGCTGAAATTGCAATCAGCAGTGTTTGAAAGGCACAAGGCTGAAATCTATTCCGTTTTGAATGTGTGGTTCACAGTTTTGACAGCAGTGTGTTAGCATTTGAACAAAGTGCTGTAAATCCACAGTGTTGTGCAGGTTGTGGTTAAAGTCATGGGATAAGTGTATAGAGTTTTGAAAACTGTGTTCAAGCAATGAAAAACGAACTAGAGTTTGGTCCACATGAACTGCTGCTGTGCAGACTGTAGTTAGAGTTTTGCACATGTGACTCCAGTTGTGTCCACTGTCGTTTAGCAATCGAAAAAAACTGTAAGGAAGTCTTGAGGTATTGCATGCATGTGGTAGAGTACCTTATGATAAACTGTAGACCACACTATCTACCAAGACCACACTATCTACCAAAAAACTGTAATATTAGCCATCGCACACCAACTGTTATTGACAAATAGACACACTCCCCCACCCCTTGTGTTACCAGACGTAGCTGTTCTGTCATGCCGATGCACAGAAAACCCAGCCAACTCTATATTATCTGTGCCATTTTTCAGCCACGACTCTGTAAAACATAAGATATTACAGTTTTTAATGTCCCGTTGGTAGGATAGTCTTGAACAGAGATCATCCAGTTTATTTTCCAGTGATTGCACGTTGGCCAATAGAACGAATGGTAGAAGTGTGTTACCCACTCACCCCGATCTCACCCCGATCTCCGTCCACTGTATTTTCTCATTTTCTTCACACAAAAGACAGGGATTTGGGTTTGGTCTCAGAGAATCAGTATATCCTTCGTGTCGGACTCATTAAATAAAAAATCTTTCTCCAGTTCGAGGTGAGTAATCGCTGTTCTGATATCCAGAAGTACAATGTACAAAATGTACAAAATGAGTTCCAAACAATGTGAAACCCCCCACAAAATAGCACAGTTGGTTAGGAGCCTATAAAACGTCAGTCATCCCCTCCAGGCGTCATTAAGTTGACATTTCACATCAAAGACGCTGGAGCTTGGTCTGCCTGGCTTGCTCTTTGACTGAAGGTGCAGGAGCCGGCCCGGCTAGCTTGACTGACGCGTCTCACGTGACTCACGGTGCAGGGAGAGCAGTGACACACTGGTCTGGAAAGGAGGCCGTTTGTTAATGCAATATTCCCTCAGAAATTGTGTGACGTGTTTGATTGGTTCTCTCAAAAAAAAATGTTTTTCTTTCTCATGGGTTGAGACCTCTCGTTGTCTGGATTTGAAAATCCAACAGTTGTAATTAAAGGGGACGGCACAGGGACTGTGTGTGCCTGTGCCTGTGGGTGTTTGAGTGAGAAAGACAGAGGAGAGCCATCCAGTAGAAGCATCGCCCCTCATTATCGACTCATTGTGGCAACACCATCAAAGAGGTCACTCCAGACTCGTAAGTCTGAGAGGACTTCAAGAGTTAAGTGCTATTTAACCACTGGTCGCAATACTTTGTAAGCATGAAAAAACAGATTAACTCAAATATTCTGTTCAAGATCAAAATGTTATTTATATGATTCCATCCTGACTGCTGTCAACATATCCTCTGGGCAGATATACGGTATGATGGAACTTACATTGCCATGGTATTTATTGACACATCTTTTAGAATCAGGGTTACCCTGGTGATCATTATGATCAAAAATGAGCTGTGTGTTGATTGGTTGGTGGGGCAAAACACAGCAATATGGAACAGCGTATTATAACGATCATTTAGAATATCAATAGTATTTCATTCAGTCTGTTTACGAGTTGCAGCAATGTAAAAATTGACTCTTTGGATTTTGCATCCTCAGAAATGGATGGAAAACAAAACCAGTTATGGCAGCAATGTCTCTCCGCGCGTTGTACCCACAATGTCTCTCCGCGCGTTGTACCCACAATGTCTCTCTCTCTGAGTTACAAGTATTCACTGTTCCACTTGTGTAGCTTCACTTATTTGAACTCCTCTCTGCTGAGTAGAGGCATATGAATAAATATCGTATTTGAATATCATAGTTGGGGGAAAATAAAGATTGAACTGCAGAATTTCTGTATTTTCCCAGAGGGGGCGGACAGGCGGGTGGATGGGGCGTGAGGCTGTCAACAGATTAGAGTGGGAGGAGAATGAAACACAACGAAGCCTGTCGAGTCATAGTCCTCTCACACACAGACACACAGACACACAGACACACACACACACAGACACACAGACACACAGACACACAGACACACAGACACAGACACACAGACACACACACACACAGACACACAGACACACACACACACAGACACACACACACACAGACACACAGACACACACACACACACACACACACACACAGACACACAGACACACACAGACACACACACACACAGACACACACACACACACACACACACACACCACTCACACAGACACACACACACACAGAATAAATACACAGACACACACACACACAGAACACACATCACAGTTGGGGAAAACAGACACACAGAACACACACACAGTATTTTCACACAGACACAGACACACAGACGGGTGGACACACACACACAGACACACACACACACACACACACACACAGACACACAGACACACACACAGACAGCCAGACACAGTCACAGACACACACACACACAGACACACAGACACACAGACACACACACACACAGACACACAGACACACAGACACACAGACACACAGACACACAGACACACACACACACACACACACAGACACACAGACACACACACACACAGACACACACACACACAGACACACAGACACACAGACACACAGACACACACACACACAGACACACAGACACACACACACACAGACACACAGACACACACACACACAGACACACACACACAGACACACAGACACACAGACGCACACACACAGCTCAGCCTGCTCATCTCCCAAGCTGTGAGTCTGTGAGTAAGAAAGAGATGGGAGAGATGGCAGAGGAAGAGATACAAAACAAAGACAGTTCCTGAACCAATTTAGGCTCAGCGACCACCAATTTGCTATAGAAAAAGGGAGACAAAAAATATATGGCTATGCAAAGATGAGTGTCTATGTGGTCACCGCATGACAGGTGAGGTAGAGACAGAGATGTACTTTTTCCATTTCTGTGAGAAAATACTCCCAAATAAGATAATACTTTTTTGAAGATATTTCTCACTCAATTCTCATCTCCTGTGCATTTTACTAATAGCTTAGAGCAGGGAATCATTCTGGGTCAAGGAGAAACTGCAAATATTACTGCCAGATATGTAAAGTATATGATTGGTATAGCCTGAGGGACATCCCATGACCATTAAGTCATTGAAATATATAACATAATATATAGTAATAGAATGTGTAACGATCATCCATGAACGTGTTCATTTACTCATTAGCAATTCTTTATTTTCAACCAAAGATTTCACAATACAACAGCGGTAGTGTTGTACTGGTATACATGATTATATCTACTATTATTATTATTAAAACGATGTACTACTATACTGTTTTGGCAATATCTACTAATTGTATTTCATGCCAATAAAGCAATCCAAGAGAAAGAGAGGAGGGGGGGAGAAAGAGAGGAGGGGGGAGAAAGAGAGGGGGGAGAGAAAGAGAGGGGGGAGAGGGGGAGAGAAAGAGAGGAGGGGGAGAAAGAGAGGAGGTGGGGAGAAAGAGAGGGGGAGAGAAAGAGAGGAGGTGGGGAGAAAGAGAGGGGGAGAGAAAGAGAGGAGGTGGGGAGAAAGAGAGGGGGAGAGAAAGAGAGAGGGGGAGAGAAAGAGGAGGTGGGGAGAAAGAGAGGGGGAGAGAAAGAGAGGGGGGAGAGAAAGAGAGGAGGTGAGGAGAAGAGAGGGGGAGAGAAAGAGAGGAGGTGGGGAGAAAGAGAGGGGGAGAGAAAGAGAAGGGGGAGAGAAAGAGAGGAGGTGAGGAGAAAGAGAGGGGGAGAGAAAGAGAGGGGGGGAGAAAGAGAGGAGGTGGGGAGAAAGAGAGGGGGAGAGAGACTGAGACAGAGAGACAGAGACAGAGAGAGAGAGACAGAGAGGAGAGAGAGAGACAGAGAAAGAGGGGGGAGAGAAAGAGAGGGAGAGAGAAAGAGTGAGGGGGAGAAAGAGAGGGGGAGAGAAAGAGAGGGGGGAGAGAAAGAGAGGGGGAGAGAGAAAGAGAGGAGGGGGGAGAAAGAGGGGGGAGAGAAAGAGAGGGGGAGAAAGAGAGGGGGAGAGAGAGAGGGGGAGAGAAAGAGAGGAGGTGGGGAGAAAGAGAGGGGGAGAGAAAGAGAGGGGGGAGAAAGAAGGGGGAGAGAAAGAGAGGGGGAGAGAAAGAGGAGGTGGGGAGAAAGAGAGGGGGAGAGAAAGAGAGGGGGAGATAAAGGAGGAGGGGGAGAAAGAGAGGGGGGAGAAAGAGAGGGGGAGAGAAAGAGAGGAGGTGGGGAGAAAGAGAGGGGGAGAGAAAGAGAGAAAGGGAGGGGGAGAGAAAGAGAGGGGGAGAGAAAGAGAGAGGGGGAGAGAAAGAGAGGGGGGAGAGAAAGAGAGGGGGAGAGAAGGTGGGGAGAAGAGAGGAGGTGGGGAGAACAGAGGGGGAGAGAGAGACTGAGACAGAGAGAGTCAGAGAGCGAGAGACAGTGGGGGGAGAGAGACAGAGACAGAGAGAGAGAGACAGAGAAAGAGAGGAGGGAAAGAGAGAGGGGGAGAAGAGAGGAGGTGGGGAGAAAGAGAGGGGGAGAGAAAGAGAGGAGGGGGAGAAAGAGAGGAGGTGGGGAGAAAAAGAGGGGGAGAGAAAAGAGAGGAGGTGAGAAAGAGAGGGGGAGAGAAAGAGAGGAGGTGGGGAGAAAGAGAGAGAGGGGGGGAGAAAGAGAGGGGGAGAGAAAGAGAGAGAGAAAGGGGAGAGAAAGAGAGGAGGTGGGGAGAGAAAGAGAGGGGGAGAGAAAGGGAGGGGGAGAGAAAGAGAGGAGGTGAGGAGAAAGAGAGGGGGAAGAAAGAGGAGGGGGAGAAAGAAGGGAGAAAAAGAGAGGGGGGGAGAAAGAGAGGAGGTGGGGAGAAAGAGAGGGGGAGAGAGAGAGACTGTGGGGACAGAAAGAGAGGGGGAGAGAGACTGAGACAGTGGGACAGGACAGAGAGACAGAGACAGAGAGAGAGAGACAGAGAAAGAAGGGGGGGGAAAGAGAGAAAGAGAAAGGGGAGGTGGGGAAAAGAGAGGTGGGGAGAAAGAGAGGGGGAGAGAAAAAGAGAGGGGGGGAAAGAAAGGTGGGGAGAAAGAGAGGGGGAGAAAGAGAGGGGGGGAGAGAAAGAGAAAGAGGGGGGGAGAAAGAGGGGGAGAGAAAGAGAGGAGGTGGGGGAGAAAGAGAGGGGGAGGTGGGGAGAAAGACAGGGGGAGAGAAAGAGAGAGGGGGAGAGAGAAGAGAGGAGGTGGGGAGAAAGAGAGGGGGGAGAGAAAAGGGAGGGGGAGAAAGAAGAGAGAAAGACAGGGGGAGAGAAAGGAGGGGAGGAGAAAGAGAGGGGGAGAGAAAGAGAGGAGGGGGAGAGAAAGAGGGGGAAAGAGAGAAAGAAAGGGGGGAGAGAAGAGAGGAGGTGGGGAGAAAGGAGAAAAGAGAGGGGGAGAGAAAGAGACAGAGAGAGAAAGAGAGGAGGGGGGAGAGAGTGGGGGAGAGAGAGAGAGACAGAGACAGAGAGAGAGAAAGAGAGGGGGAGAGAAAGAGACAGAGAAAGAGAGGGGGGAGAGAAAGGGGGGAGGGGGAGGGAGAGAAAGAGAGGAGGTGGGGAGAAAGAGAGGGGGGGAAAGAGAGGAGGAGGGGGGGAGAAAGAGGGGGAGGAAAGAGAGAGGTGGGAGAAAGAGAGGAGGTGGGGAGAGAAAGAGAGGAGGTGGGGAGAAAGAGAGGGGGAGAGAAAGAGAAGGGAGAGAGACAGAGAAAGAGAGGGGGAGGAAAGAGGGGGAGAAAGAGAGGAGGGGGGGAGAAAGAGAGGGGGGAGAGAAAGAGAGAGGAGGAGGAGAGGAGAGAAAGAGAGGGGGAGAAAAAAGAGAGAGGTGGGGAGAAAGAGAGGGAGACAGAAAGAGAGAGGTGGGGAGAAAGAGGAGGTGGGGAGAAACAGAGAGGGGGAGAAAAGACAGAGAGAGAAAGAGGAGGTGGGAGAAAAGAGAGGGGGGAGGAGAAGAGGGGGGAAAGAGAGGAGGTGAGGAGAAAGAGAGAGAAAAAGAGAGGAGGTGAGAGAAAGAGAGGGGGGAGAGAGAAAGAGAGGGGGAGAGAAAGAAGGGAGAGAAAGGGGAGGAGAGAAAGAGAGGAGGTGGGGGAGAAGAGACTGAGACAGGAGAGACAGAGACAGGGAGAAAAAGAGGGGGGAGAGAAAGAGAGGGGGAGAGAAAGAGAGGAGGTGGGGAGAAGGGAGGGGGAGAGAAAGAGAGGAGGGGGAGAAAGAGAGGGGGGGAAAGAGAGGGGGAAAGAGAGGGGGGGAAAGAGAGGAGGTGGGGAGAAAGAGAGGGGGGAGAGAAAGACAGAGGGGGAGAGAGAAAGTGGGGGGGAGGAGGGGGAGAAAGAGAGGGGGAGAAAGAGAGGGGGGAGAAAGAAAGAAAGAGAGGAGGTGGGGAGAAAGAGAGGGGGAGAGAAAGAGGAGGGGGAGAAAGAAAGGTGGGGAGAAAGAGAGGGGGGGGGAGGAGGTGGGGAAAAGAGAGGGGGAGAGAAAGAGGAGGTGGGGAGAAAGAGAGAGGAGGTGGGGGGGGGGGGAAAAAGAGAGGAGGGGAGAAAGAGAGGAGGTGGGGGAAAGAGAGGGGGGAGAGAAAGAGGGGGGGAGAGAAAGACTGGAGAGGAGAAAGAGAGTCAGAGAGCGAGAGAGGAGTGGGGGGAGAGAGACAGAGACAGAGAGAGGAGAGGAGAAACAGAGAAAGAGAGGGGGAGAGAAAGAGAGGAGGTGGGGAGAGAAAGAGAGGGGGGGGGGGACAAAGAGAGGGGGAGAGAGAACAGAGAGGGGACAGAGAAAGAGAGGGGGGGAGAAAGAGAGGGGGAGAGAGAAAGAGGAGGTGGGGAGAAAGAGAGGGGGAGAGAAAGAGGGGGAGGAAAGAGGAGGGGAAAGAGCAGAGGTGGGGAGAAAAAGGAGAGAGGTGGGGGGAGAAAGAGAGGGGAAAGAGAGGGGGAGAGAAAGAGAGGGGGAGAGAAAGAGAGGGGTGAGGAGAAAGAGAGGGGGAGAGAAAAGAGAGGTGGGGAGAAAGAGAGGTGGGAGAAAGAGAGGGGGAGAGAAAGAGAGGGGGAGAGAAAGAGAGGAGAAAGGAGAAAGAGAAAGGAGGTGGGGAGAAAGAGAGGGGGAGAGGGGAGAGAGAGAGAGAGGAGGTGGGGGAGAAAGAGAGGGGGAGAGAAAGAGAGACTGAGAAAGAGAGGGGGACAGAAAGAGAGGGGGAGAGAAAGAGAGGAGAGAGAGACAGAGAGGGGGAGAGAAAGAGGGGGGGAGAGAAAGAGGTGGGGAGAGAGAGAAGAGAAAGAGGTGGGGAGAAAAGAGGAGGGGGAGA
The DNA here is from genome assembly GCF_018296145.1 of Oncorhynchus tshawytscha. Classification (NCBI taxonomy): domain Eukaryota; kingdom Metazoa; phylum Chordata; class Actinopteri; order Salmoniformes; family Salmonidae; genus Oncorhynchus; species Oncorhynchus tshawytscha. Next base: position 39,688,154 of record NC_056461.1, read on the forward strand.
GAAAGAGAGGGGGGGGGGAGACAGAAAGACAGAGGGGAGAGAGAGACAGAGGAGGGGGAGAAAGAGAGGGGGGAAAGAGAGGGGAGAGGAGAAAGAGAGGAGGTGGGGGAAAGAGAAAGAAAGAGGGGGAAAGAGAAAGAGAAAGGAGGGGGGGAGAAAGAGAGGGGGGAGAAAGAAAGAAAGGAGGGGGAGAGAAAAGAGAGGTGGGGGAAAGAGAAAGAAAGGAGGGGGAGAGAAAAGAGAGAGAAAGGGGAGAAAGAGAAAGAGGAGGGGGAGAAAGAGAGGGGGAGAGAAAAGAGAGGGGGAGAAAAGAGAGGGGGGGAAAGAAAGAAAGAGGTGGGGAGAAAGAGAGGGGGAGAGAAAGAGAGGGGGGAGAAAGAGAAGGTGGGGAGGAGAAAGGGAGGGGGGAGAAAGAGAGGGGGGAGAAAGAAGAGAGGGAAAGAGAGGAGAGAAAGAGAGGGGGGGAAAGAGAGAGGTGGGGAGAAGAGAGGGGGGGAAAGAGAAAGAAAGAGGAGGTGGGGAGAGAAAGAGAGGGGGGAGAAAAAGGAGGGGGAGAGAAAGAGAGGGGGTGGGGAGAAAGAGACAGGGGAGAGAAAGAGAGGGAGACAGAAAGAGAGGGGAGAGAAAGAGAGGGGGAGAGAAAGAGAGGAGGTGGGGGAGAAAGAGAGGGGGAGAGAGAGAAAGAGAGGGGGAGGGGGGAGAGAAAGAAAGGAGGGGGAGAAAGAGAGAGGGGGGAAAGAAGGGGGAGAGAAAGAGGAGGTGGGGAGAAAGAGAGGAGGTGGGGAGAAAGAAAGAGAGGGGGGGAAAGAGAGGAGGGGAGAGAAAGAGAAAGAAAGAGAGGGGGAGAGAAAGAGAGGGGGGGGAGAGGGGGAAAGAGAGGAGGGGAGGTGGGGAGAAAGAGAGGGGGAGAGAAAGAGAGGGGAGAGAAAGAGGTGGGGAGAGAAAAGAGAGGGGGAGGGGGAGAGAAAGAGAGGGGGAGAGAAAGAGAGGGGGAGAGAAAGAGAGGAGGTGGGGGAGAAAGAGAGGGGGAGAGAAAGAGAGGGGGAGAGAAAGAGTGGGGAGAAAGAGAGGGGGAGAGAAAGAGAGGGGGGGAGAAAGAGAGGGGGGAGAGAAAGAGAGAGGGGGGGAGAGAAAGAGAGGAGGGGGGAGAAAGAGAGGGGGAGAGAAAGAGAGGGGGAGAGAAAGAGAGGAGGGGGGGAGAGAGGTGGAAGAAAGAGGGGGAGAGAAAGAGAGGAGGGGGAGAGAAAGAGAAAGAAAGAGAGGGGGGAGAAAGAGAGGGGAGAGAAAGGGGAGGGGAGAAAGAGAGGGGGGAGAAAGAGAGGGGGAGAGAAAGAGAGGAGGTGGGGAGAAAGAGAGGGGAGAGAAAGAGAGGGGAGGAAAGAGAAAGAGAGGAGGGGGGGAAAGAAAGAAAGAGAGGGGGAGAGAAAGAGAGGAGGTGGGAGAGAAAGAGAGGGGGAGAGAAAGAGAGGAGGGGGAGAGAAAGAGAGGGGGAGAGAAAGAGAGGAGGTGGGGAGAAAGAGAGGGGGAGAAAGAGAGGAGGTGGGGAGAAAGAGAGGGGGAGTCAGAGAGGGGGAGAGAAAGAGAGGGGGGAGAAAGAGAGGGGAGAGAAAGAGAGGGGGAGAGAAAGAGAGGGGGGGGAGAGAAAGAGAGGGGGAGAGAAAGAGAGGAGGTGGGGAGAAAGAGAGGGGGAGAGAAAGAGAGGAGGTGGGGAGAAAGAGAGGGGGAGAGAAAGAGAGGAGGGGAGAGAAAGAGAGGGGGAGAGAGAGACTGAGACAGAGAGAGTCAGAGAGGGAGACAGTGGGGGGAGAGACAGAGACAGAGAGAAAGAGAGACAGAGAAAGAGAGGGGGGAGAGAAAGAGAGGGGGGAGAGAAAGAGAGGGGGAGAGAGAAAGAGAGGAGGTGGGGAGAAAAGAGGGGGAGAGGGAGGGGAGAGAGAAAGAGAGGTGGGGGAAAGAGAGGGGGAGAGAAAAGAGGGGGAGAGAAAGAGGGGGAGAGAAAGAGAGGGGGAGAGAAAAGGAGGAGGTGGGGAGAAAGAGAGGGGAGAGAAAGGGGGAGAGAGAAGAGGAGGTGGGGAGAAAGAGAGGGGAGAGAAAGAGAGGTGGGGAGAAAGAAGAGGGGGTGGGAGAAAGAGGGGAGAGAAGAGAGGAGGTGGGGAGAAAGAGAGGGGGAGAGAAAGAGAGGGGGAGAGAGAAAGAGAGGAGGTGGGGAGAAAGAGAGGGGGAGAGAAAGAGAGGAGGTGGGGAGAAAGAGAGGGGGAGAGAAAGAGAGGGGGGAGAGAGACTGAGACAGAGAAAGAGAGAGACAGAGAGATAGGAGATCAAGAGTCATTGATGTGTTCTGAGAAGATGAGACATTGAGGATTATAATAAATACCGCCTTGACTACACATCCATGAGTCCAAATGTGCACTTCACATTTTAAAACCCATGTCATTTACAGTATCGATTATGATCACTATGTCTGATGTACAGTTACAAGAGGACATGGCGTCACATCCTATGTTTGTCGTAAAGAATATTAGCCATGGAACATGCACTTGTACCTTGTCAGCTAGGGGGTTTGAACTTGCAACCTTCCGGTTACTAGTCCAACGCTCTAACCACTAGGCTACCCTGCTGCCCCGACTCCATTATTTTCCACTCATGACTCCATTATTTTCCAAAATTATTTGTCTGAAGTGCCAGTAGTTTTGAAAACCTATCAAGATCGTATTTTACCCAAACAGATAGTTTACTAAGCAGTCCATTCACCTGTTAGCCATACTAAATCCTCCAACGTATAGGCCCAGAGTCAGCCCCTGTACATGACAGAAAACAACCCTACTAGCCTGGAACAAGAAAAAAGATGCTGCACAGAACAGATTTTGGGGAGGGTTGCATCATTTGATTTACACAACATGCCTACCACTTTGAAGATGCAAAATATTTTTTCTTGTGAAACAAACAAGAAATAAGACAAAAAAATAGAAAACTTGAGCTTGCATAACTATTCACCCCCCGAAATTCAATACTTTGTAGAGCAGCAATTTCAAGTCCTTTGAGGTATGACTCTATAAAACTTGGCACATCTAGCCACTGGGATTTTTACCTAGATATTTCATTGTTCTGCCTTCATCAAGGATCCGGGATAATTGTCATCAGCAATGCTGAATAGCAACATTCAAATAATATTACTAGAAAATATTCATATTCATGAAATCACAAGTGCAATGTTTTGAAACACAGCTTAGCCTTTTGTTAATCACACTGTCGTCTCAGATTTTGAAATTATGCTTGACATCGAAAGTAATCCAAGCATTTGTTTAAGTTTGTCGATAGCCTAACATAGCATTGTGTACACTTAGCATCAGGAAGCTTGGTCACGAAAATCAGAAAAGCAATCAAATGAACCATTTACCTTTGATGATATTCGGATGTTTTCACTCACGAGACTCCCAGTTACACAGCAAATGTTCCTTTTGTTCCATAAAGATTATTTTTATACCCAAAATACCGACGTTTGTTTGTCACGTTGTGTTCAGAAATCCACAGGAAAGAGCGGTCACGACACTGCAGACGGAAATTCCAAATAGTTTCCATAATGTCCACAGAAACATGTCAAACGTTTTTTATAATCATTCCTCAGGTAGTTTTAAAAATATATATTCGATAACATATCAACCGAGTGTGCAGCTTTTTCCATAACAGCGGGAGGAACAATGGCCGTTTTACTCAATTGCACACCAACTCACTCTGAGGGCCCCCACCTATCCACTTACGCAATGTGATTTTCAAAATAAAAGCCTGAAACTATGTCTAAAGACTGTTGACACCTTAGGGAAGACACAGAAATAGGAATCTGGTTGATATCCCTTTAAATGAAGGACAGGCACGCATAGGAACACAGAAGTTTCAAAATAAGAGGCACTTCCTGATTGGATTATCCTCAGGCTTTCGCCTGCAATATCAGTTCTGTTATACTCACAGACAATATGTTTACAATTTTGGAAACTTTAGAGTGCTTTCTATCCTAATCTGTCAATTATATGCATATTCTAGCATCTGGTCATGAGAAATAGGCCGTTTACTTTGGGAACGTTATTTTTCCAAACATAAAAATAGTGCCCCCTAGCTTCAAGAGGTTAAACCACTCGAGTGTTGCTTTAGCAGTATTCTTAGGGTCATTGTCCTGCTGGAAGGTGAACCTCCGTCCCAGTCTCAAATCTCTGGAAGACTGAAACAGGTTTCCCTCAAGAATTTCCCTGTATTTAGTGCCATCCATCATTCCTTCAATTCTGACCAGTTTCCCAGTCCCTGCCGATGAAAAACAGCCCCACAGCATGATGCTGCCACCACCATGCTTCAATGTGCTTCACTGGGGATGGTGTTCTCGGGGTGATGAGAGGTGTTGGGTTTGCATCAGACATACCGTTTTCCTTGATGACCAAATTTTTGTCAATTTTTGTCTCATCTGACCAGAGTACCTTCTCCCATATGTTTGGGGAGTCTCCCACATGCCTTTTGGAGAACACCAAACATGTTTGATTATTTTCTCTGGCCACTATTCCATAAAGCCCAGCTCTGTGGAGTGTATGGCTTAAAGTGGTCCTATGGACAGATACTCCAATCTCCGCTGTGGATCTTTGCAGCTCCTTCAGGGTTAGGTCTCTTTGTTGCCTCTCTGATTAATCTCCACCTTGCCTGGTCTGTGAGTTTTGGTGGGCGGCCCTCTCTTGGCAGGTTTGTTGTGATGCTATATTATTTCCATTTTTTATAATTGATATAATGGTGCTCTGTGGGATGTTCAAAGTTTCGGGTATTATTTTATAACCCAACCCTGATCTGTACTTCTCCACAACTTTGTCCCTGACCTGTTTGTAGTGCTCCTTGGTATTCATGGTGCCACTTGCTTGGTGGTGTTGCAGACTCTGGGGCCTTTCAGAACAGGTGTGTATATACTGAGATCATGTGACATGTGACACTTAGATTGCATACAGGTGGACTTTATTTAACTAATGATGTGACTTCTGAAGGTAATTGGTTGCACCAGATCTTTAGGGGCTTCATACAAAGGGGGTGAATATATAAGCACGCACCACTTTTCTATTTTTTATTTTTTAGAATTCTTTGAACAAAGTTTATTTTTTCCTTTCACTTCACCAATTTGGACAATTTTGTGTTTGTCCATTATATGAAATCCAAATAAAAATCAATTTAAATTACAGGTTGTAATGTAACCAAATAGGTGGGTGAATACTTGTGTAGTCAAAGCTTTCCTTAATTTTGGGTCAGTCACAGCGGTCAGGTATTCTGCTACTGTGTACTATCTGTTTATGGCCAAATAATATTCCAGTGTTCTCTGTTTTTTTGTTTATTATTTCCAGTGTTTCAAGTAATTAAAGTTCTGTTTTCTCTCGATTTGGTTGGGTCTAATTGTGTTGCTGTCCTGGGGCTCAGTGGGGTCTGTTTGTGTTTGTGAACAGAGTCCTTGTACCAGCTGGCTGAGGGGACTTTGTTATGGAACGTTTGAGAATCCCTTCTTTTTAGGTGGTTGAAGAATTTAATTGCTATTTTTGATAATTAGTGGGAATTGTCCTCATTCTGCTCTGCATGTGTTGCTGTCCTGGGGCTTTATGGGGTGTGTTTGTGTTTGTGAACAGAGCCCCAGGACCAGCTTGCTTAGGGGACTCTTCTCCAGGTTCATCTCTCTGTAGGTGATGGCTTTGTTATGAAAGGTTTGGGAATCGCTTCCTTTTAGGTGTTTGTATAATTGAACTGCTCTTTTCTGGATTTTGATAATTAGCGGGTATCAGCCTAATTCTGCTCTGCATGCATTATTTGGTGTTTTATGTTGTACACTGAGGATTTCCTTCAGATATCTGCATTCAGAGTCTCAATTTGATGTCTGTCCCATTTTATGAATTCTTGGTTGGTGAGTGGACCCCAGACCTCACATCCCCAAGCTGACAAGGTAAAAATCTGTCGTTCTGCCCCTGAACAAGGCAGGTAACCCACTGTTCCTAGGCCGTCATTGTAAATAAGAATTTGTTCTTTACTGACTCGACTAGTTAAATAAAGGTTAAATAAATAGAATAAGAAAATAAAACAAACATAGAGGGCAATGGGTTCTATAACTGAGTCAAGTATTTTTTGCCACATCCTAATTGGGATGTCAAATTGTATCTTCCTTTTTATGGACTAGAAGGCCCTTCTTGCCTTCCCTCTTAGATCGTTCACAGCTTTGTGAAAGTTACCTGCGGTGCTGATGATTAGGCCAAGGTATGTGTAGTTTTTTGTGTGCTCTAGGGCAACAGTGTCTACATGTAGGTGGAATTTGTATTTATGGTCCTGGCAACTCTACCTTTTTTGTAACACCATTATTCATGTCTTACTGAGATTAACTGTCAGGGCCCAAGTCTGACAGAATCTGTGCAGAAGATCTAGGTGCTGCTGTAGGCCCTCCTTGATTGGGGACAGAAGCACTAGATCATCAGAAAACAGTACACATTTGACTTCAGATTCTAGTAGGTTGAAGCCAGGTGCTGCATACTGTTCTAGTGCTCTCTCCAATTCATTGATATATATGCTGAAGAGGGTGGGGCTCAAGCTGCATCCCTGTCTTATCCCTTCAGCCCTGAGGAAAGATAACGGTGTTTTTTTTGCCAATTTTAACACTTTTTGTTTGTGTACATGGATTATATAATGTTGTATGTTTTTCCCACAACACCGCTTTCCATCAATTTATATTGCAGATCCTCATGCCAAATTGAGTCAAAAGCTTTTTTTAACAAAGCATGAAATTAACAAAGCATGAGAACTTTCCTTTTGTTTTGGTTTGTTTGTCAATTAGGGTGTGCAGGGTGAATACGTGGTCTGTCGTGCAGTAATTTGGTAAAAAAGACACTGAGAAACAGGCGCCTCATAAGTCCTCAACTGGCAACTTCATTAAATAGTACCAGCAAAACACCCGTTTCAACATCAGTCTCAACATCAACAGTGAAGAGGCTACTCCAGTATGCTGGCCTTCCAGGCAGAGTTCCTCTGTCCAGGGTCTGTGTTCTTTTGCTCATCTTAATCTTTTATTTTTATTGGCCAGTCTGAGATATGGCTTTTTCTTTGCAACTCTGTCTGCCAGCATCACTGTTGAAGTTGAGACTGGTGTTTTGCGGGTTCTATTTAATGAAGTTGCCAATTGAGGACTGTGAGGTGTCTGTTTCTCAAACTAGTCACTCTGTCCTTGTCCGCTTGCTCCTCTATCTATTCTGGTTAGAGACAGTTTGCGCTGTTCTGTGAAGGGAGTAGTACACAGCGCTGTACGAGATCTTCAGTTTCTTGGAAATTTCTCGCATGGAATAGCCTTCATTTCTCAGAACAAGAATTGACTGACGAGTTTCAGAAGAAAGGTCTTTGTTTCTGTACATTTTGAGCCTGTTATCGAACCCACAAATGCTGCTGCTCCAGGTACTCAACTAATCTAAAGAAGGCCGGTTTTATGGCTTCTTTAGTCAGAACAGAACAGTTTTCAGCTGTCCTAGCATAATAGCAAAATTATGCAATGATCAATTTTCGTTTTAAAATGATGAACTTGGATTAGCTAACACAACTTGCCATTGGAACATAGGAGTGATTGTTGCTGATAATGGGCCTCTGTACGCCTATGTAGATATTCCATAAACAATCAGCCGTTTCCAGCTACAATATTCATTAACAATGTCTACACTGTATTTCTGATCAATTTGATGTTATTTTAATGGACAAAACATTTGCTTATCTTTCAAAAACAAGAACATTTCTAAGTGACCCCAAACTTTTGAACAGTAGTGTAGATAATAACAGAGAGTAGCAACAGCGTAGAAGGGGGGGAATTCAAATAGTCTGGGAAGCCATTTGATTAGATGTTCAATAGTCTTATGGCCTGGGGATAAAAGCTGTTTGGACCTAGCTTGCCATGCAGTAGCAGAGAGAACAGTCTATGACTATGGTGGCTGGATTCTTTGACAATTTTTCGGGCCTTCCTCTGACACCGTCTGGTATACAGGTCCTGGATGGCAGGAAGCTTGCCCTGGTGATGTACCCGCACCATTAGATGATCTGTTACAAAACAGCAATCAAGTAAATATTCACCTATTGCCATTGATTAGACATTAATTGAAGCATCTAGCTGACTAATTCATTTTTTTTGTATCCTGAAAAGTCAGGACCACTGAAATGGGTCTGAAATGGGATGGTCTAACACACATGGTCAACTTACTTATCTAGGCTACAATGTAGATGATCGTGACAAAGGAGATAATTGTGGACTACAGGAAAAGGAGGGCCGAGCATTCCCCCATTCTCATCGACGGGGCTGTAGTGGAGCAGGTTGAGAGCTTAAAGTTCCTTGCTGACCACATCACCAACGAACTGCCATGGTCCAAACACACCAAGACAGTCGTGCACTCCACGGCAACGCCTATTCTCAAAAGGTTCTACAGCTGTACACCTTCGAGAGCATCCTGGTTGCACTGGTTGCATCACCACCTGGTATGGCAACAGCTCGGCCTCCGACTGCAAGGCAATACAGAGGGCAGTGCGTATGGCCAGTAGATCATGACCATAACTCCCCCTCCTCAAAGTTGGACTTCTGCTACATTTAGGGAACTAACGTCTCATTCAGGGGAGCTGAGCCCCTCCTGGCTCCCATGTCATTTGAATTTGTCCCCACTTTTGTGGATTGGGGTTATCATTCCTTTGTTCCAAGTATTGGGCAAGATGCCAGCACTGAGGAGGATATTATTTGATTATTTAGTTTTTCTGAATTATAATTTAACTTAGGATACCATCAACACCACAGGCCGTTTTGGGTTAAAGAGTTTGTATTTTTTCCTGTAGTTCATTAAAATGTAAATAGAGAATCCAGTGGATACTGGTTGCTCTTAAGTAGCTGAATCTAAGATTTTTTATTGATCATGTACGTATTTTTGCTGTTTGTTATTTGTTACATGTCCAACAAGATTGGAGAAGTGGTTTATCCCATACATCTCCGTTTTGAATAGATAACTCTTTCAAATCACATCAAATCAAATGTATTTATATAGCCCTTCTTATCCAGTCTAAAACCCCAAACAGACAGCAAGCAATGCAGGTGTAGAAGCACGGTGGCTAGGAAAAGCTCCCTAGAAAGGCCAGAACCTAGGAAGAAACCTAGAGAGGAACCAGGCTATGAGGGGTGGCCAGTCCTCTTCTGGCTGTGCCGGGTGGAGATTATAACAGAACATGGCCAAGATGTTCAAAAGTTCATCAATTACCAGCATGGTCAAATAATAATAATCACAGTAGTTGTCGAGGGTGCAACAGGTCAGCACCTCAGGAGTAAATGTCAGTTGGCTTTTCATAGCCGATCATTGAGATTATCTCTACTGCTCTTGCTGTCTCTAGAGAGTTGAGAACAGCAGGTGCGGTAGAGAGAGAGCGAGAGTTGAAAACAGCAGGTCTGGGACAGGTAGCACGTCCGGTGAACAGATCAGGGTTCCAAAGCCGAAGTCAGAACAGTTGAAACTGGAGCAGCAGCACGGCCAGGTGGACTGGGGACAGCAAGGAGTCATCACGCCAGGTAGTCCTGAGGCATGGTCCTAGGGCTCAGGTCCTCCGAGAGAGAGAGAGAAAGAGAGAAAGAGAGAATTAGAGAGAGCATACTTAAATTCACACAGGACACCGGATAAGACAGGAGAAATACTCCAGATATAACAGACCCTAGCCCCCGACACATAAACTACTGCAGCATAAATACTGGAGGCTGAGACAGGAGGGGTCGGGAGACACTGTGGCCCCATCTGACGATACCCCCGGACAGGGCCAAACAGGCAGGATATAACCCCACCCACTTTGCCAAAGCACAACCCCCACACCACTAGATGGAAAGCTCCAACCACCAATTTACCATCCTGAGACAAGACCGAGTATAGCCTTTGTGCTGTTGTTTGTTAAGTCATGTGTTCCAATTTTCCCAGAAATGGTTAGATTCTTTGGATTCTTCAATTACATTGACCTGATTTCTGTCGTGCTGTTCCTTCTTTTTCCGTAGTGTATTTCTGTATTGTGTTAGTGATTTACCATAGTGAAGGCGTAGGCTCAGATTTTCTCTGTCTTTTTGTTTTTGGTTGGATAGATTCCTCAATTCCTTTGTTAGGTTTTTGCATTCTTCATCAAACCATTTAGCATTGTTGTTCATTTTCTTAGGCTGTCTGGTTGAAATGTTTAGATTTGATAGGGAAGCTGAGAGGTCAAATATACTCTTTAGGCTTTTTAATGCCAAGTTTACATCTTTGCTATTGCAGTGAAATATTTTGTCCAGGAAGTTGTCTAAATTGTCGGAACTAGAAGCACAAGCATTTCGCTACACTCGCATTAACATCTGCTAACCATGTGTATGTGACAAATAAAATTTGATTTGATTTGATTTGATTTAAAAGGGATTGAATTTGTTCTTGGCTAATAGTTTTCTGGCAGGTTTCTACACTACTTTCCTTCCATCTATAGCATTTCTTAATATTATTCAGTTCCTTTGAATTTTTTCCTCATGGTTGAGTATCGCTCTGTTCAAGTAGGCTGTGATTTACATGTGATCTGATAGGGGTTTTAGTGGACTGACTGAACGCTCTGAGATACTCTGGGTTGAGGTCAGTGATAAAGTAGTCTCAGTACTACTGCCAAGTGATGAGCTATAGGTGCACCTACTATAGGAGTCCCCTTGAAGCCTTCCATTGACTATGTACATACCCAGCGTGTGACAGAGCTGCAGCAGTTGTGACCAGTTTTTGTTTGTTGTTTTGTTGTAGTTGTGCCTAGGGGGGCATATGGGGCGGCAGGGTAGCTTAGTGGTTAGAGCGTTGGACTAGTAACTGAAAAGGTTGCATGTTCAAATCCCTGAGCTGACAAGATACAAATCTGTTGTTCTGCCCCTGAACAGGTAGTTAACCCACTGTTCCTAGGCTGTCATTGAAAATAAGAATTTGTGCTTAACTGACTTGCCTAGTTAAATAAAGGTATAAAATATGGGGGAGGGAATGCTGTCACCTCCAGGTAGGTGTTTGTGTGCTGAAGGTGTCAGGTTCTTGTCTAGTTCTGGCATTTAAGTCGCCACAGACTAGTACATGTCCCTGGGTCTGGACATTATTATGGAGCTCCCCCTCCAGGATGGAGAAGCTGTTTCGGGATTCGTGTTGGGGGATATAGGTAGCACACAGGAGGATATTTTTCTCTGTTGAGATCATTTCCGTATTTATTTCTAACCAAATGTGAAATGCTCCTGTTTTGATTAATTTAATAGACTGGGTTAGGTCTGATCTATACCTAATTAGAATACACCCTGAATCCCTTCCCTGTTTCACACCTGGTAGTTTAGTGGATGGGACTACCAGCTCTCTGTAACCTAGAGGGCAACCAGTGGGTCCATTTCCTCTATACCATGTTTGGGGCATACGACTGATTTGGGGGGAGGGGGTCGTTTGGGGAGGGGTCGACTGGTTGGGGTGGGGGTGGTGATGTGGCTGGTGGTTCTGTGGGCTGGCTGTAGGTCCTCATGGTGTGGATCCTCTTGATGCAGGTATTGCAGTTCTGGGAGAGTGTCTTCCTGGTCTGGGCAGGATGTTCTGTTGCTCCTGTGTGACGTGCTGGGGCTACGGTTGAGAGTGACGTCCTTCAGGGTCCTGACAAAGGTGGGGACTGCTACCTTGTAGAGGTGGACCTGGTCATAAAGGCTGTTCAAGTCCAGGGTGGAGTGGTGGGACAAGTAAACAATTGGTTTTGAGGCACAGTCACAGGAAATACTTGCTTTTACCCACTGTACGGTAGCAGGGTGAAAGTATTTTATTGGTAGCAGGGTGGAGATGACCACTTTGAGGAAAGTGAAAGAAGGTTTTTCAATCACTCCTTTGAGTGCTGTGGCCACCCTTTCTTGCTGGGCACTCAGGTCATTTGAGCCCGTGTGAATTATGATGTGGATACTCTCGCTCACTCTCTCTCTGTCTCTCTCTCGCCCCCCCTCTCTCTTTCTCTCTCCTTCTCTCTCTTTCTTTGTCTCTCGCTCTCTCTCTCTTTGTCTCTCAACCCCCCTCTCTTTCTCTCTCTCTCTCATTCTCTCTATGTCTCCATTTCATCTTCTAGAATGCCTCACACTATCTTATTCTTGTCATATCCTTCTCTTTCTCTCTCGTTCTCTCTCTCTTCCACCAGTCTCTGAAAGACTCTTCACAAGCTCATTTTCTCCCTTTATTGTATGTCACTATATCTGTCTGTCTGATATTGACAAAGTTCTCCATGTCGCTCTCTCCCTCTCCCAATCTTCATCTCACCCCCCTGGTGGTGCCAGATTGTTTACTGCAGATCAACACAGATGACCATTCTCACACACACTGCAAGACTCTACAAACACACACACAGATGCCTTGGAGGGTGCCAAACACACACACACACACACTCCTCCAGACTAAAATGCACAACCCAGTTAACACCACCACCTGTGCTCTGCCTAAGCAGTAAACACCACAACCCTGACACAGCCTAAGATACCCCATTTAGCCTGCACAGCCTAATACTACACCCCATTTAGCCTGTACAGCCCAAGACACAACCATTTAACCTGTACAGCCTAAGATACCCCATTTAGCCTGTGCAGCCTAATACTACACCCCATTTAGCCTGTACAGCCTAATACTACACCCCATTTAACCTGTACAGCCCAAGACACCCCATTTAACTTTTATAGACTAAGACACCCCATTTAACCTGTACATCCTTAGACACCCCATTTAACCTGTACAGCCCAAGACACCCCATTTAACTTTTATAGACTAAGACACCCCATTTAACCTGTACAGCCCAAGACACCCCATTCAACCTGTACAGCCTAAGATACACCATTTTGCCTGTACAGCCTAATACACCCCATTTTGCCTGTACAGCCTAATACACCCCATTTAGCCTGTACAGCCTAATACACCCCATTTAGCCTGTACAGCCCAAGACACCCCGTTTAACCAGTACAGCCTAAGACACCCCATTTAACCTGTACAGCCCAAGCGACAACCATTTAACCTTTACAGACTAAGACACCCCATTTAACCTGACACAGCCTAAGACACCCCATTTAGCCTGTACAGCCCAAGACACCCCATTTAACTTTTAGACTAAGACACCCCATTTAACCTGTACAGCCTAAGATACCCCATTTAACCTGTACAGCCTAAGATACCCCATTTAGCCTGTACAGCCCAATACACCCCATTTAACCAGTACAGCCTAAGACACCCCATGTAACCTGTACATCCTAAGACACCCCATTTAACCTGTACGGCCCAAGAGATAACCATTTAACCTGTACAGCCTAAGATACCCCATTTAGCCTGTACAGGCTAATACACCCCATTTAACCTGTACAGTCCAAGACACCCCATTTAACCTGTACAGCCTAAGACACCCCATTTAGCCTGTACAGGCTAATACACCCCATTTAACCTGTACAGTCCAAGACACCCCATTTAACCTGTACAGCCCAAGACACCCCATTTAACCTGTACAGCCTAAGACACCCCATTTAACCTGTACAGCCTAAGACACCCCATTTAACCTATACAGCCTAAGGCACCCCATTTAACCTGTACAGCCTAAGACACCCCATTTAACCTGTACAGCCTAAGGCACCCCATTTAACCTGTACAGCCTAAGACACCCCATTTAACCTGTACAGCCTAAATGGCACCCCATTTCCTGTATAGTGCATTACTTTTGATCAGGGTCCCTAGTCTAACCTAACCACCTGTACGCAGCCAAACCACTTTACCATTTCACATTGACTAGGTCGTAGGTCCAAATCTGATGACATGAACGCAGTCGAACTGGCCAACTCAGCTCAATCAGCCCATAACACGACCATTCTGCAGAGCTGTTAGTCTGTAAAGACTAGCCGGAGTTGTATCGAAAACACGTCGTTAACACAACTAATTCAAAACTCAAATCAGAACTCGATTCCGTCTCCATCTCCTCATTAAAATGAACTAGGTTCTTGTGTGCTGTCCTCACTTCATTAATGTGTGTGTGTGTGTGTGTGTGTGTGTAGAAGCCTAAACAAACATATAGCCTAGCTGTTCTGTACTAATGGCTGCTGCCAAAAGGAGAGGCTCCATCTGTCCTGTCTGGTTCCTTCGTCACTCTACCTTCCTCCTGCCTGCCCTCCACATCAACCCTTTATTGGTGTTTACCTTTTTGTTGTTGTTTACAGAATGTTGGAAAGGTTTTTACAGAAAACAGCAGTGTCCTGCGTTACATACCAAGCCTTATCTAGACCATTACCATGCTCTTCAGTTAGATACCACTTCAAAGCAATTTAATTACAGTTGAAGTCGGAAGTAAACAGAAGTTTAAATATACTTAGGTTGGAGTCATTAAAACTCGTTTTTCAACCCCTCCACAAATTTCTTGTTAAACAAACTATAGTTTTGGCAAGTCGGTTAAGACATCTACTTTGTGCATGACACAAATCATTTTTCCAACAATTGTTTACAGACAGATTGTCACTTATAATTCACTGTATCACAATTCCAGTGGGTCAGAAGTTATCCTACACTAAGTTGACTGTGCCTTTAAACAGCTTGGAAAATTCCAGAAAATGATCTCATGGCTTTAGAAGCTTCTGATAGGCTAATTGACATCATTTTTGTCAATTGGAGGTGTACCTGTGGATGTATTTCAAGGCCTACCTTTAGTGCCTCTTTGCTTGACATCATGGGAAAATCAGAAGAAATCAGCCATGACCTCCACAAATCTGGTTCATCCTTGGGAGCAATTTCCAAGTGCCTGAAGGTACCACGTTCATCTGTACAAACAATAGTATGCAAGTATAAACTTCATGGGACCATGCAGCCGTCATACTGCTCAGGTACTGCTTCATCTCCTAGAGATGAACGTACTTTGGTGCAAAAAGTGGAAATCATCCCCAGAACAACAGCAAATGACCTTTTGAAGATGCTGGAGGAAACCGGTACAAAAGTATCTACATCCACAGTAAAACGAGTCCTATATTGACATAACCTGAAAGGCCGCTCAGCAAGGAAGAAGCTACTGCTCCAAAACCACCATAAAATAGCCAGACTACGGTTTGCAACTGCACATGGGGACAAAGATCTTACTTTTTGGATAAATGTCTTCTGGTCTGATGAAACAAAAACAAGTACTGTTTGGCCATAATGACCATCGTTATGTTTGGAAGAAAAAGGGGGAGTTTTCAAGCCGAAGAACATCATCCCAACCGTGATGCACGGGGGGTGGCATCATCATGTTGTGGGGGTGCTTTGCTGCAGGAGGGACTTGTGCACTTCACAAAATAGAGAAAGAAAATTATATGGATATATAAAAACAACATCTCAAGACATCAAACAGGAAGTTCAAGCTTGGTCACAAATGGGTCTTCAAAATGAACAATGACCCCAAGCATACTTCCAAAGTTGTGAGAAAATGGCTTAAGTACAACAAAGTCAAGGTATTGGAGTGGCCATCACAAGCTCTGACCTCAATTCTATAGAACATTTTTGGGCAGAACCGAAAAAGCGTGTACGAGCAAGGAGGCCTACAAACCTAACTCAGTTACACCAGCTCTGTCAGGTGGAATGGGACAAAATTCACCCAACTTATTGTGGGAAGCTTGTGGAAGGCTACCCAAAATGTTTGACCCAAGTTAAACAATTTAAAGGCAATGCTATCAGAAATAAATCATTCTCTCTACTATTATTCTGATATTACACATTCTTAAAATAAAGTGATGATCCTAACTGACCTAAGACAGGGAAGTTTTACTATTTTTAAATGACAGGAATTGTGAAAAATTGAGTTTAAATGTATTTGGCTAACGTATATGTAAGTTTCCGACTTCAACTTTATATACCATTTGAAAGCAATCGAATGAAATACCATTTGAAAGCAAGCCATTGACATTAACATGTGGTTGTTTTGTGATGATTAGATAAGATGCCGCCATAATGTATTGCCACCGTTTTGCGAGCACCGACCCAAATCTGCTATTTGTTTTGATTCTTTTGCCATTTATTTTTAATATATTTTCAGCAAATGTATCCGCTATCATTTCTTATAACCGACAACAACTTTTGAACATGAGATTGGCAGTTACTTACCTCAATATTAGCTTCAACTTTGACTCATTAGCCCTGGGATCTTTCTGTCATTCTGAACCAATTTTTGGGGTATGGAAGAGGAAACGCTGGCTTTACACAGACAGGAAAAGGGGAGTCCTGGTGAGATTAAGGCGAAGGGAAAACCGGCCCTGATCACCACCTAGGGCTGTGGCGGTCATGACATTTCGTCAGCAGGTGATTGTCAAGCAAATGACTGTCGGTCTCACGGTAATCAACCATTAATAATGATGCCAACTTTTGGAACATCTACAATTTAAAGAGTCTAATATATCCATGTAAAATAGCCTACACCATCACAATAAATCCATTATTTATTTAAGACAGGTCTAAAGGAACATGATATAAAGAAAATGTAGTCTATTTCAGAAGAACAGAACAGCATACTCTGAGTTGTCCTTCTGTTTGGCCCTGATCTGTCTAGGCCAGATGGCTGTAGGCTACACTAATTCATTTAGCAGACAAGGTTTTCTTAGAATTCAGTAGCATTATTTTATATTATACATTTTTTATACATTATACATAAAATCTGAATAACAAAACAACATACACATATATATGTATAAAACAATATAATTCAGAACAATAAACCAAAATAAACATATTTAATCAAATCAATCACATTGAACCGCATAGAGGTGCTCAATCTATAATTTAAACTGCCTGATTGACACCAGCACATCTAATTGCAGTGAACTCTGCAGATTGTTCCACAAATTATGGACAAACAAAAACAAAAGCTGATTTTCCCACGTCTCTGGAGACTGAAGGGATCTCCAGTGTTATCCATTTCTTGAGAAGGGGTTTGGTAACTTAGGATTCTTAACTTAATTAATTAAGTTAAATATAGAGGGAGTTTCTGTAAGATTACTTTGAAAATAAATAATAGAGAATGCAGCTCTCTTCTTACAGATTAATTTGACATTTCAGAACAACAGGAGACTCAAAGGTTGGATTATACCTATTAGGACAAGAAAACAAAGTGAATGGGTATTTTGGACTTCCACCGATCTAACCATTGAGCTTCCCATAATAATGGTTGATGGCAGTTGTCCATTTCGAGCCAGATCCCTCAGCCCAACCCTATCCCCACCAGGGGCTCCTCTATTTCACCCACCACAAATGAATAGCAGAGCCCACCTTGGACACCGGCGATGCCATCACAACATTGGCTGATACGGCAGGAACCTCCCACGCTCCATGAGAAGATGGCGTAGGGAGCAGCGAAGATATTCCATGTCGGCAGCCCATTCATGAATCCCGTCACCCCAGAGGGCTCAGAAAGTGGTGGATGCTGCCCTCGACTTTTGTGATGAATCTCCCTGTCCGGCCAGCCAGTTCCAGGAGAGGATCATCCCGCGATTCAGAAACAAAGGACTCCATTCTCCCCGGTGATCGATCACCTGATACTGATACCTGCTAGGCTAGTAGCTAGCTTCGGAAAACAACTTCAGACTTTTTGGTCTGGCAGGATCCCGGGACAGATGGTAGTAGTCACAGCAACTGAGTCTATCCGCATTGGTCTGGCAGGATCCCGGGACAGATGGTAGTAGTCACAGCAACTGAGTCTATCCGCAGGATAGGAAATCTAAAAGTATATCATACATCAAACTTTGCAAGTAAACACTGTACAACTTTACAAAAACAATACATCAAGATCTCACGTTCAGCATTCAACAAACGTCTGATGGAACATAGCTGAGTAATTGAACATAGCTGAATAAAATAGAAAGGATATTTTCTCCAAATGATTTCAGGTAGTGCGCACATGCAGCTATTCTGTGTTGAGTGGTTAGCAAATAGGTACTCCTATATGTTTAACCTTTATTTAACTAGGCAAGTCAGTTAAGAACAAATTCTTATTTACAGTGACGGCCTAGGAACAGTGGGTTAACTGCCTTGTTCAGGGGCAGAACGACAGATTTGTACCTTGTCAGCTCGGGGGTTTGAACTTGCAACCTTCTTGGTTACTAGTCCAACGCTCTAACCACTAGGCTACCCTGCCGCCACTTAGGGTTATATATGTAACTTTAGTTGTTCAACAAACATTGGGTTATATGTTTAGATTTTTAATACATTCTAAGGCTGCATTAGTCTAATGATTATTTGAGAAAAGTTGTGTGAAAGGCATTAGCTCTGCTTCCATTTTTGCACAAGCTGTTCACACTACATCATTCTCTCGTTCACAATTTGACAAGAAAATTGTGAATTTCCCGGGGGCATCCCCTTTGTATGGCCATAATGCCCCTAAAGAAATCCGTGCCTTTTATGGCCAGTGGCCGTTGTGTCCTTGGGCTGAATATAGTAATTATAATTCCCTTCTCCCGGCTGCGTGCTGAATCACCTCATTCACATGGCTCTCCCTCAAGTGGTCAGGTCTTTCTCACAGGCTACAAGTGAAGACAGATACATCGGGGACTGTGCACATTTACTTTTCGTCAGCCAACAAGATGAGTAGGCCTAACGAACAGCAAAAAGCACTAGCCTATGTTAATGTACTGTCCCCATAGTACAACATTTGACCTATTCTATTCTGTGTGAGAAAAGAATATTCCGAACATAGTCTGGGACAGTTGTGGGATGCAATAGACGTTAGATACCAAATTAATACAACCACCAGCATTCTAAAAACCTTACAAACTTTGTCGCGTTCTTCTTATTTCTTATTTAAATTTCTTGTGTGTTTTTGTTCTACGTTATGTTTAGTACTACATTTATATTGATTACTGCATTGTTGGGTTTAGAGCTTGCAAGACAGGTTTTCACTGTACGTGTGCACAACAAAGAGAGAGAGAGAAGTGGAAGGGGAGAAGCAGAGGGAGAGAAAGAGTGAAATGGAGGGAGAGAGAGAAAAGAGAGAGAGCTTTGTGCTGGAGTTATCTAGCTTTTCTGGAGAGAAGTGAGTAACGGAGAAATGGGAGGAGAAGAAGAGAGCCCCTGAATGATTTAGACTTTTCATTAGTTGGTAAGTGAAATGGAATGCCTGATTAGGGCACAATCATTAGGTCTGAGTCCATGATGAATTAGAGAGAGAGACAGAGGAGGGAGGATGGGAGGGAGGGAGGGAGGGATAGAGGGAGATATAGAGAAATTGAGAGAGAACAATGAGAAATAGAGCGAGAGAGAAAGAAAGAGAGACCAAGCTAAATTGGACAGCGAGGATAAAAGAGAGAGATTCTAATTAGTCAGAAGAGAAGAAAAGAGAATCTTTGTTATCTTATTATTTCTAAGAAGAAAGTGAATGGATTAAGAAAGGAAGTTCACTCAGAGAATGATACCCTCTCTCACTTTCTCTCTAAAAGAGGCTGACACAGAGTTTCAGAACTCCAAATATAACTGTGATAACTCTGTGACATGTACAGGCTTTCGTTTCTTTTTGTCAAGCAAAAAGCATCAGCAAAGGTACAGTAATATGCTGGAAACAGACACTCCTGCGCACTCAACAAACGCGGTTTGTACAATACATTGAAATATGTTACCTTTCCCTGTACTTGGGTGGGAAGCTGTGAATCGAGCTGTAGCCTATTGCCCGTTTCTGTTTCTCAATCTTATATTAAAGAATGTGAAACAATGTTTTGTCTATTTGCTGCTTTTCATTAAATCATGTATCTGTTCTTTAGGCTATGGCATAAAATAAGCATCTTCACAATGAGCAAAATTATATATATAGGCTATATACACTGCTCCAAAAAATTAAGGGAACACTAAAATAACACATCCTAGATCTGAATGAATGAAATATTCTTATTAAATACTTTTTCTTTACATAGTTGAATGTGCTGACACCAAATTGATGTGCCATCCTGGATGAGCTGCACTACCTGAGCCACTTGTGTGGGTTGTAGACTCCGTCTCATGCTACCACTAGAGTGAAAGCACCGCCAGCATTCAAAAGTGACCAAAACATCAGCCAGGAAGCATAGGAACTGAGAAGTGGTCTGTGGTCCCCACCTGCAGAACCACTCCTTTATTGGGGGTGTCTTGCTAATTGCCTATAATTTCCACCTGTTGTCTATTCCATTTGCACAACAGCATGTGAAATTTATTGTCAATCAGTGTTGCTTCCTAAGTGGACAGTTTGATTTCACAGAAGTGTGATTGACTTGGAGTTACATTGTGTTGTTTAAGTGTTCCCTTTATTTTTTTGAGCAGTATAGCAGTGAACCAACTATTTATCAGCTATGAAAATAAACAGTTAATGGCGGGGGAAATTGTAACAGGTAAAAGGCCGACATTTGGACGTTTCATTTTTGTAAAGACTGTAACATGACTATAGAAATGGAAAAGTTGTGACTTTAGAGACAGAAATGAATAATAGCTTAAAGAGATCTCAGTCCATCCGTTACTGGGCTCTCACCATCATCATTATCATTTATCACATCGTTCAAATTCAATCAACTCACAATTATTAGCTTAGGTATGGCTTTCGATTGCGCATTTCCTTGACATCAGTGAGAAGGCTTTCTGAGTGAGGAGAGACATTAGCACATGGCTACTGTAGACCTACCAATGGAAAATGTCTGAAAAATTCCTGTTTATGATTATGACATTTGGACCACAGAACTACAATGTTTACTGTATATAAAATGTCTCCTTTCCCCCTACATGTAATACGTCTATATAACATTTCTGCATTTTCCCTACATTTTTAGTCTAATATACCAATATATTATAGGAAAACATAAAAAAATATACATATTTTTGCATATGATGTTTCATTTAGACTCATTACAATATCGAAAATGTTGGCTACTTCAAAAGATCAGAATAACACATATTTTGAGTTGCCTGTATACACTCTTAGGAAAAAAAGGTTCCTTATAGAACCAAAAACGTTTCTATTGCTTGCTTCATATATGGAACTCCTAAAGGTTCTATATAGACCCGTTTATAGGGTTCTTTGATCAGATCACTGAACCAAAGGGTTCCATATAGAACCCTGCATGGTGTCATTAATGAATTATGGCTACTACTATTAAATAGTCATATTCTTTGCTAAGAATATACACTGAGTGTACAAAATATTAGGAACACCTTCCTAATTCTTTTTATAAAAAAATAATAATATTTAACATTGAGTTGCAACCCCTTTTGCTTTCAGAACAGCTTCAATTTGTCAGGGCGTGGACTCTACAAGGAGTCGAAGCGTTCCACAGGGATGCTGGCCCATGTTGACTCTACAAGGAGTCGAAGCGTTCCACAGGGATGCTGGCCCATGTTGACTCTACAAGGAGTCGAAGCGTTCCACAGGGATGCTGGCCCATGTTGACTCTACAAGGAGTCGAAGCGTTCCACAGGGATGCTGGCCCATGTTGGCTCTACAAGGAGTCGAAGCGTTCCACAGGGATGCTGGCCCATGTTGACTCTACAAGGAGTCGAAGCGTTCCACAGGGATGCTGGCCCATGTTGACTCTACAAGGAGTCGAAGCGTTCCACAGGGATGCTGGCCCATGTTGACTCTACAAGGAGTCGTTCCACAGGGATGCTGGCCCATGTTGACTCTGCAAGGTGTCTAAAGCGTTCCACAGGGATGCTGGCCCATGTTGACTCTACAAGGAGTCGAAGTGTTCCACAGGGATGCTGGCCCATGTTGACTCTACAAGGAGTCGAACCGTTCCACAGGGATGCTGGCCCATGTTGACTCTACAAGGAGTCGAAGCGTTCCACAGGGATGCTGGCCCATGTTGACTCTACAAGGAGTCGAAGCGTTCCACAGGGATGCTGGCCCATGTTGACTCTACAAGGAGTCGAACCGTTCCACAGGGATGCTGGCCCATGTTGACTCTACAAGGAGTCATGTTCCACAGGGATGCTGGCCCATGTTGACTCTACAAGGAGTCGAAGCGTTCCACAGGGATGCTGGCCCATGTTGTCTCTACAAGGAGTCGAAGCGTTCCACAGGGATGCTGGCCCATGTTGACTCAAATGCGTCCCACTGTTGTGTCAAGTTGGCTGGATGTCCTTTGGGTGGTGGACCATTCTTGAGACACACAGGTGAGTGTGAAAGTCTGAAAAACCCAGCAGCGTTGCAGTTCTTGACACACTCAAACCGGTGCACCTGGCACCTACTACCATAACCTGTTCAGAGGCACTTCAATCTTTTCTCTTGCCCATTTACCCTCTGAATGGCACACATACGCAATCCATGTCTCAATTGTCTCAAGGCTTAAAAATCCTTCTTTAATCCATCTCCTCTCCTTCATCTATACTGATTGAAGTGGATTTAACAAGTGACCTCAATAAGGGATCATAACTTTCACCTGGATTCACCTGGTCAATTTGTGTCATGGAAAGAGCAGGTGTTCCTAATGTTTTCATTTAATAAACAATTCAATAATGTACAAAATAATACCAGCATAGCTTTCAGAATGTATTATCATTATATGAGAGCATAGTTTGGAAATGCACACCGGTGGTCAGGGAGGCATCCATTTGTATGAATGATGGCCCACATCAACTCTGGCTGACTTCTTTACAATACAATACAACTTGGTTAATTTTGGTTACAGTGAACAAGGAAAATGTGTGTTCTGCTCCGATCTCAAACCCCCAAACAGCAGACCTCACATATACAGTTGAGACGAGCACAGTGCTGCCATGCATCACCCCTGGATGAAAGGCTTGTTTTGGGGTTAAGGGCCTTGTTCAAGGGCCCATGTTATGGGGAATGTTTCAAGGAGGTGAATCCAGATCAAACCGGCCACCTTTCAGCCACAGGTCCAATTCCGCCACAGGTCCAACTCCTTAGCCGCTGGGCTACCTACCTGTAACGATATTCGTCTTCCTCTGATGAGGAGTAAGAGAGGTCGGACCAATTTGTAGAGTGGTATGTGTCCATTTTAATAATACAAACTGAACACTACACAAATACAAAATAACAAAGAGAAAGACAGAAAGGAAGACCGAAACAGTTCCGTGTGGAACACAGAGACACAGAAAACAATCACCCACCAAACACTGGTGGGAAAAGGCTGCCTAAGTATGATTCTCAATCAGAGACAACTAACGACACCTGCCTCTGATTGAGAACCATACCAGGCCAAACTCAACATACAACATAGAAAAACAAACAGACTGCCCACCCCAACTCACGCCCTGACCATACTAAAACAAAGACAAAACAAAGGAACTAAGGGCAGAACGTGACACTAGCACAATTACAGTATAGGTTGTTGGCTGACTGGTTTCAGAGAATAAGAAAAAAAGAGCAAAAACACGAGTTAATCTTAAGAAATAAACATAAATTAATCTGCCAAAATGAAGACAAAAATCTATGGAGACATAATAATCATTATGATGTAGAATAACAACTTAGATGCAGTTGTTGTCTACAGCAACTGAAAGAGAGATCCTCTACTTCTGATAGTTCTGGATTACTGCCAGACTGAGCACAACATAGTGTGTTAAGTCATTTAATGATTAACGAGGCTATTGAATCACCAAGATTTATTATACATAATCTATTATAAATAATTTATACATACCCCCTCTCAGTCAGCAACAGTCTTCTAATGGCTTCATGAAACACAATCCCCTCAATTGACTACACACTGTAATACCGAAATAAAGGTCACAGTTAGCTAATTGCCAGTCACGATGGGTCTGTAGCACTATTTGGCATATCCCATAATAAAAAAAAAATCATGTTTATTTCAAAGAGTTAGCTGGCTAGCTTGTAAAGTGGTGAATTAAATAGGCCAGCTGTTTGTGGAGGAGAAATGGCCTCTCTGTGTGGGACTGACCTGTCCCGGTCAGTGACACCTCTCTCCCTCTGGAAGGCAGCTGAATCCGGTACATCACCTCCCCCATCCTCTCCAAGAGCCTGCAGGGCTCCACCCAGTGGCCTAGCTGGCCACACCCCCAGCAGACCATGGGGCCAGAGTGTGTGTTGCGTGCTGTCTGTGTGTGGAGTGCTGTCTGTGTGTGGAGTGCTGTCTGTGTGTTGAGTGCTGTCTGTGTGTTGAGTGCTGTCTGTGCGTGGAGTGCTGTCTGTGTGTTGAGTGCTGTCTGTGTGTTGCGTGCTGTCTGTCGTGTTACAGCACAAATTAGTTCAGTAATTTCAACCACCCGTGCAGGCTTTCCCATCTCTGGGCTGCTGTGCATCACAGCCCACACAGTAGTTGTATCTCCACACACCCCCACTGAAGCCCCAGCTGAAGCCCCCACTGAAGCCCCAGCCCACACAATCTCCCTCTCCAAAGTCATCTCCAAGTCTTTCTGAAATTACTCGGGATGAGCCATCTGGGTCTGTGTGCGAAGCTCCGTAGGAGAGAGAGAGCTTGTATGAACTGGTCATGTACCAGCTCGCTCTGCACGGAGTGGGGGCATGTGAGCGTATGCCTGCTGAGGCTCGCAATGTAATTAAGCTAGCGCCCGTAGTGGCTCCCCAGGCTGCCTGCATCTATTACTCAGTTTGGAGTGCAGCAGCCCGGGCTGTACACACTGTCCAAAGCGTCTAATGAGTGCTCCAACTAAAGCCCCATAATCATGTCTGTCCACCAGGCTAATCAATATCAAACAGAACAAAGCATCGTCCGTGAGGCACAAAGCTGAAGTATCTTGTCTTCATCAGACCACTCCCCTGAATGAGATAACAGTTCAAACTGGGCATGAAAAGCTTCCCAATCCGCCTCACCTGAGTACTCTGGGGTCTTAACAGATATGGATGCTTTTTGGGACTGGGCTCCCCCATGTTTGTTTACACCCTGCGCCCCAGCATGCACTGTCGACATCACACATTCGGTCCGCCCAGCAGAATCCAGGCGAAGAACAGAGGAAGATGCACCCATGCCCGCTTCAGCCGCCATTTGTCTAGCAGTCTCACTCAAACGTGCTTTGTGCCCCGATGTCCTCACGAACGCCTCAGCCAGATCCTCTGATTTCGGAGCACACGCACCTCTTTCGCTCCCCCGCCTCCCCCTTCACTCTCAGACTACCACAAAGCATTTTCAGTCCTTTTTCTCTGCTACGCTAAATCCACCACCACCGTAACGTTAGTCAGCTAGCTAGCTAGCTAGCTCAATTTGATGTTTTACTTCTGACACCAATGTAATTACCTCAATAGATCATGAATAAATGAATGCCCAGGACATAGGATCAAGCTCTCAAATCAAATGGCAGTAGTCTACACCAAACCAATCTGCAAAATACACATCCAACAAAAATCGAATATCCTTGTCCAGGATGTGCGAGAGACAGAACAATGCAAGCATGGCAGTATGTAACATAACCAGTGGTGACCTAATTGACAGTATTGTGCTACTCTATTTTCTTGTTGTCTAGTTGGTACAGGGCTCGTAAGTATGTATTTCACGGCAAAATCTACACTTGTATTTGGCGCATGTGACAAATAACATTCTATTGGAAACAAAAACAAAAACGTAGTCTTCTTCGTTGATTTCAAAAAAAGCTTCTGACTCAATTTGCACGAGACTCTGCTATATAAATTTATGGGAAAACGGTGGTGGGGGGGAAAAACATACAACATTATAAAATCCATTTATACAAACAACAAGTGTGCAGTTAAACATTTTTAATTAAAAAAAACATGCTGATTTATTTCCAAGGGCTGTGGGATGAGACAGGGATGCAGCTTGAGCCCCACCCTCTTTAATGTATACA
The DNA here is from genome assembly GCF_018296145.1 of Oncorhynchus tshawytscha. Taxonomy (NCBI): domain Eukaryota; kingdom Metazoa; phylum Chordata; class Actinopteri; order Salmoniformes; family Salmonidae; genus Oncorhynchus; species Oncorhynchus tshawytscha. Next base: position 39,713,935 of record NC_056461.1, read on the forward strand.
CTAAGTGTACAAAACATTAGGAGCATCTTCCTAATACAGAGTTACACCCCCTTTTGCACTCAGAATAAGGAAAGGGGGATACCTAGTCAGTTGTCCAACTGAATGTATTCAACTGAAATGTGTCTTCCGCATTTAACCGAACCACCCTCTGAATCAGAGAGGTGCGAGGGCTGCCTTAATCGACATCCACATCTTCGGCGCCTGGGAAACAGTGGGTTAACTGCCCTGCTCAGGGGCAGAATGACTGATTTTTACCTTGTCAGCTCGGGTATTCGATCCAGCGAACTTCCAGTGATTGACCCAACGCTCTAACCACTAGGCTAAAGGGGACGCCTCAATTGTAACGGCTTTCTTGTGGTGAAGTAGAGGCGGACCAAAACGCAGCGTGGTGGTTATTCATGTTTTTTAATAAAGACACTAGACATGACTAAACTAACAAAAACAATAAACGTGGAAAACCAAAAACAGCCCTATCTGGTGCAAAACACAGAGACAGGAACAATCACCCACAAACACACAGTGAAACCCAGGCTACCTAAATATGGTTCCCAATCAGAGACAATGACTAACACCTGCCTCTGATTGAGAACCATATCAGGCCAGACATAGAAATAGACAAACAAGACATCCAACATAGAATGCCCACTCAGATCACACCCTGACCAACCAAAACATAGAAACATACAAAGCAAACTATGGTCAGGGTGTGACATCAATAGCCTAAATTCGTCGGGGCATGGACTCTACAAGGTGTTGAAAGTGTTTCAGAGGGGTGCTGAGAGAGAGAGAAAAACAGAGTGATAGAGGGACAGATCAGAGTGATAGAGGAACAGATCAGAGTGATAGAGAGACAGATCAGAGTGATAGAGGGACAGAGCAGAGTGATAGAGGACCAGATCAGAGTGATAAAGGAACAGATCAGAGTGATAGAGGAGCAGATCAGAGTGATAGAGGGACAGAGCAGAGTGATAAAGGAACAGATCAGAGTGATAGAGCTGCAGATCAGAGTGATAAAGGAACAGATCAGAGTGATAAAGGAACAGATCAGAGTGATAGAGAGACAGATCAGAGTGATAGAGGACCAGATCAGAGTGATAGAGGAGCAGATCAGAGTGATAAAGGAACAGATCAGAGGGAAAAAGGAACAGAGCAGAGTGATAGAGGGGCAGATCAGAGTGATAGAGGCACTATATTCAAGACAGGTGATTTTAGTCCTGCGAATTTGTCTCAGGAGACAAGCCTGCCTGACTTTTGAAGGGTGCACACACACATATACACACACACACGCACATAGAGAATAACTCATCACAGAAACAAACAAACTATACAAAGGAAACAACGAGGACAGTGTGTGTGTGTGTGTGTGTGTGTGTGTGTGTGTGTGTGTGTGTGTGTGTGTGTGTGTGTGTGTGTGTGTGTGTGTGTGTGTGTGTGTGTGTGTGTGTGTGTGTGTGTGTGCCTGTCCTGCCTGTCCCAAGTAATGTAATTTTTCAGAACATTATTTCATGAATCTACAATGTTCCAGATTTGCATTTAAAGCATGCCGAGAGAAGGGAACAAGGGAGAGAGAATAGAAGAAAGAGAAGAATAACACTGCTGTAGGGTGAAGACAGCTCCCATGACATATACCTGTCTGGAGAGAGGAGAGAGGAGAGAGAGAGAGAGAGTGAGAGTG
>NC_056461.1:39718109-39770609 GCF_018296145.1 Oncorhynchus tshawytscha
TTGCTAGAAGCCCCGTCTTCCACAGGTAATAAGCAGAAGAGGTGCAGGAAGCTGAGATTAATGGGTGGTCAGAGCAATTGTCTTGCCTGCCTCCCCCACAAGTGGCTCATTAATGAGATTCATAGCTGATTCCCGTCTGTAGCTCACTAGTCCATATGAGCCCCGAAATGAGCTCAAAGCAGTTTGTTCCTGGGGACTAGATTCCATTACGATTTGCCCCCGTCAGAAGGGGTCTGTTTTTAAGAGCTGTCTTTCCCAGCTAGGTTACAAGGAACTCTTTGCTGACAACACAACAGTGGTAGGCCTGATCACCGACAACGATGATACAGCCTATAGGGAGGTCAGAGACCTGGAAGTGTAGTGCCAGGACAACAACCTCTCCCTCAATGTGAGCAATACAAAGGAGATGATCGTGGACTACAGGAAAAGGCGGGCCAAACAGGCCCCTATTAACCTTTTTGGGATAGGGGGCAGCATTTTCACTTTTGGATGAATAGCGCGCCCAGAGTGAACTGCCTCCTACTCTGTCCCAATATATGCATATTATTATTAGTATTGGATAGAAAACACTCTGAAGTTTCTAAAAAACTGTTTGAATGATATCTGTGAGTATAACAGAACTCATATGGCAGGCAAAAACCTGAGAAAAATCCAACTAGGCAGTGGGACATCTGAGGTTTGTAGTTTTTCAAAGCTTGGCCTATTGAATACACATTGAGATATGGATGAGGTTGCATTTCGTACGGCTTCCTCTAGATGTCAACCGTCTTTAGAAACTGGTTTGACGATTCTACTATAAAGGAGGGGCTCATGAGACCTCTGAGTCAGTAGTCTGGCAGAGAGCCTTGGTGTCATGACGCGCACTCACTACAGAGTTACTTCTCTTTCCAGTGCTTTTCTGAAGACAAAGGAATTCTCCGGTTGGAACATTATTGATGTTTTATGTTAAAAACATCCTAACGATTGATTCCATACATCGTTTGACATGTTTCTAAAGGACTGTAACGGAACTTTTTGAGTTTTTGTCTGGATGAAGTGCCTGCGCCTCATGAAGATTACTGGGCTGAACACACTAACAACAAGTGTCTATTCGGACATAAATGAGGGAACTTTATGGAACAAATCAGTCATTTATTGTCGAACTGGGATTCCTGGGAGTGCCTTCTGATGAAGATCATCAAAGGTAAGTAAGTATTTATGTTGTTGTTTCTAACTTTGTTGATTCTAAAATGGCGGATATTCCTCTGGCTGTTTTGGGTTCTGAGCTTATGCTTTTTCCGTAAAGTAAAAAAGAAATCTGACACAGTGGTTGCATTAAGGAGAAGTGTATCTATATTTCTGTGAATAACACTAGTATCTTTTATCAATGTTTATTATGAGTATATTAATCGGGAAAAAGACCCAATTGTGATGTTTTTGTGACATATAGGAGTGCCAAGAAAGAAGCTCGTCAAAGGTAATGAATGTTTTATATTTTATTTCTGCGTTTTGGGTAGCGCCGGCTACCGCGAAATCTGTTGTTTTGTTGACGGTCTGGTATTCTGGGGGGTGCATGCTATCAGATAATAGCTTCTCATGCTTTCGCCGAAAAGCATTTTACAAATCTGACTTGCTGGCTAGATTCACAACGAGTGTAGATGTTGTAGATGTTGCTGCAGTAAAGCACCTCCACAACATGATCCTGCCACCCCCATACTTCACAGTTGGGATGGTGTTCTTCTCCTTGCAGGCCTCCCCCTTTTTCCTCCAAACGTAACAATGGTCATTATGGCCAAACAATTATATTTTTGTTTCATCAGACCAAAGGACATTTCTCCAAAAAGCTCAATATTTGTCCTCATGTGCAGTCGCAAACCGTAGTCTGGCTTTTTTATTGTGGTTTTGGAGCAGTGGCTTCTTCCTTGCTGAGCGGCCTTTCAAGTTATGTTCATATAGGACTCGTTTTTACTGTGGATATAGATTATTTTGTACCTGTTTCCTCCAGCATCTTCACAGGGTCCTTTGCTGTTGTACTGGGATTGATTTGCACTTTTCGCACCAAAGTATGGTCATCTCTAGGAGACAGAATGCGTCTCCTTCCTGAGAAGTATGACGGCTGTGTGGTCCCATGGTGTTTATACTTGTGTACTATTGTTTGTACAGATGAACATGGTACCTTCAGCCGTTTGAAAATTTCAACCAAGGATGAACCAGACTTGTCGAGGTCCACAATTGTTTTTCTGAGGTCTTGGCTGATTTCATTTGATTTTCCCATGATGTCAAGCAAAGAGGCAATGAGTTTGAAGGTAGGCCTTGAAATACACCCACAAGTACACCTCCAATTGACTCAAATGATGTCAATTAGCCTACCAGAAGCTTATAACGCCATGACATAATTTTCTGGAATTTTCCAAGCTGTTTAAAGGCACAGTCAACTTAGTGTAAGTTAACTTCTGACCAACTGGAACTGTGACACAGTGAATTATAAGTGAAATAATCTTTCTGTAAACAATTGTTGGAAAAAGTTACTTGTGTCATGCACAAAGTAGATGTCCTAACCGACTTACTAAAATTATAGTTTGTTAACAAGAAATTTGTGGAGTGGTTGAAAAATGAGTTTTAATGACTCCACTTAAGTGTATGTGAACTTTCAACTGTATATACTAGGCGGTGTCAGAGGAAGGACCAAAAATTGTCTAATACTCCAGTCACCCAGGTCATAGACTGATTTCTCTGCTACCGCATGGCAAGCGGTACCAGAGTGCCAAGTTTAGGTCCAAAAGGCTCCTCAACAGCTTCTACCCCCAAGCTAGTGTGCTTAACAATTAATCAAATGACCACCTTGACAATTTACATTGACACGCCCCTCCCATTTGTTTTTACACTGCAGCTACTTGCTGTTTATTATCTAGTCAATTTACAGGTACAAAATAACTTGACTAACCTGTACACCCGCACATTGACTCAGTATCAGTACCCCTGTATATATCCTCGTTAATGTTATTTTTATTGTGTTACTTTTTATTTTACTATTTTTACTTTAGTTTATTTAGTAAATATTTTATTAACTATTTCTTGAACTGCATTGTTGGTTAAGGGTCGGTAACCTCCATGATAAAGTTTTTTCCCCTGGGTCTATTTTCAATGCATAGTAGAGAATAAATCATTCTTAAGGTATAGGGGGCAGCATTTTCACTTTTGGATAAAAAGCGTGCCCAATTTCAACTTCCTGCTACTCATGCCAAGAATATAAGATATGCATATCATTAGTAGACATGGATAGAAAACACTCTGAAGTTTCTAAAACTGTTTGAATCATGTCTGTGAGTATAACAGAACTTATGTAGCAGGCAAAACCCTGAGGACTAACCGTTCAGATTTCTTTTTTTTTTTTTAGGTCTCTGTCTGTTCAGTACGTTCTCATTGGGACACTAGATTAATTAGGAGTTCGTTTTCAGTTCCTACCGCTTCCACTCGATGTCGCCAGTCTTTGGAATTTGGTTGAGGTTATTCCTTTGAGAAATGAAGAAGTACGGCCATCTTGGAAATGGGTAACACTGTCGAGAGTTGCGCAAGACTTGAAAAGTAGCGTTGTTTGTTGTCTTCAGGTATTGAACACAGATAGACCCGTCTTCAATTTGATCGATTACTAATGTTTAAAAATACCTAAAGTTGTATTACAGAAGTAGTTTGAAATGTTTTAGCAAAGTTTACAGGTAACATTTGAGATATTTTTGTAGTGACGTTGCACAAATTGGAAGTTGTTTTTTTTCTGGATCAAACACGCCAAATAAATGGACATTTTGGATATATATGGACGGAATTAATCGAACAAAAGGACCAATTCTGATGTTTATGGGACATATTGGGGTCCCAACAAAAGAAGCCGTCAAAGGTAAGGCGTGTTTTATATTTTATTTCTGCGTTTGTGTAGCGCCTGCAGGGTTGAAATATGCTACTCTCTTTGTTTACTGTTGTGCTATCATCAGATAATAGCTTCTTATGCTTTCGCCAAAAAGCTTTAAATCTGACATGTTGGCTGGATTCACAACGAATGTAGCTTTAATTTAGTATCTTACATGTGTGATTTAATGAAAGTTAGATTTTTACATCATTTTATTTGAATTTGCCGCGCTGCATTTTCCCTGGTTATTGGCCAGGTGGGACGCAAGCATCCCCTATCCTAGAGAGATTAAGGACTTACAGTCAGATCCATCGATTATCATAAAAAAAATGTGACAAAGGAGGAGGAATTTGTATAAAAAAACAAATGTGACTATGTGAATAAATGTTGTCAACAACCATCTAAAGGTGACTTCTATCACAAACTGAATCATGACCCTACACTACAATATCAGCATAATATCACATCCACAATGGACAGTTAATTGGAATCAGGACAAATCACCAAAAAAAATGTGAATTTCTATGTGTGAAATTTACTAAGATACCAACTTTTTATACAGTCGCTAAATTACACAAACAATAAACAAGTGTCTCCTCCCCCAGGTAGACCCATTGTAGCAGCAATTGACTCTGTGACGGCCAACATTTCTAAATTTGTGGATTACCCCAATTAAACAATTAAATCTCCCATTTTGTGTCAGACACTAGTCATATGATCTCATTGATAGAGGGCTTAAGAAGGATTCCACAGGGAACCCTGCTGGCCACTTTTGATGTGGAGAGCTTGTACACTAACATTCCTCACACTGGAGGCTTGCAGGTGCTAAAACACTTCCTACAGCAGAGAGACTCTACTCTTGCATAATCCAATAACTACTTCATCTATGCATCAGACCTTTTCCTTCACATTCGGGGTGTAGCCATGGATTCCCCTTTTGCTCCCAACTATGCAAACCTGTATGTAGGACAATTAGAGGAAGCACTCATTTACAAAACAGAGACACTCCCCTTACTTTCTAAAATCTAAAAGAGATTAGAGGTAGATTATGTCTTGGTACTCTGGGAAGGAAGTCGGCAGGAAAAATTAATTCCAAACTCTGAATATCTCAAATTCACTATGCAGACTGATGAGAGAAAAATAAACTACCTGGACTTATGGATCATCAAGGAGAGTGATGCATTACATAAAGACTTACAGTATACACAAATCCCACAGACCGCAATACCCTGCTACGTGCGGATAGTATACATCCCCTTCCACTCAGGAATGGTCTACCATATAGCCAGTTATGCACCAGTCACATTTTGACAGCAATGCTAAGAAAATGACGGATAAATTCAGAGGCTACAAGTAGAAAAACTCTTAATGCTGCAATGATGAAAATGTCTCAAAAACCAAGAGAGTAATTGCTAGAAACTAAACCAAAAAAGAAAAACAATGCAACATTGTTTTGCACTAAGTACACCAAGGGACCGGAGAAAATGAAAGCAATCCTGAAAAAGCACTTGAGCTCTGGTGCCAAGATAAAGTACTTGTTCCTTTTCAGTTCTCTGTGAGGGAATACCTTATTTACATATAGTGCAGCGCATGTCAGATCAAAAACCAAGCCATGAGGTCGAAGGAAATGTCCATAGAGCACAGAGACAGGATTGTGTCGAGGCACAGATCTGGGGAAAGGTAGGTCAGGGAGGTGACCAAGAACCCGATGGTCACTCTGACAGAGCTCCAGAGTACCTCTGTGGAGATGGGAGAACATTCCAGAAGGACAACAATCTCTGCAGCACTCTACCAATCAGGCCTTGATGGTAGAGTGGCCAGACGGAAGCCACTCCTCAGTAAAAGGCACATGACAGCCCACTTTGAGTTTGCCAAAAGGCACCTACAGGACCGTCAAACCTTGAGAAACAAGATTCTGGTCTTACGAAACCAAGACTGAACTCTGAATGCCAGGAAACCTGACACCATCCCTACGGTGAAGCATGGTGGTGGCAGCATCATGCTGTGGGATTGTTTTTCAGCGGCAGGGACTAGGAGACTAGTCAGGATCGAGGGAAAGATGAAGGGAGCAAAGTACAAAGAGATCCTTTGTGAAAACCTGCTCCAGAGCGCTCAGGACCTCAGACTGGGGCAAAGGTTCACCTTCCAACAGCAAACAGCCAAGACAACGCAGGAGTGGCTTCAGGACAAGTCTTTGAATGTTCTTGAGTGGCCCAGCCAGAGCCCGGACTTGAACCCAATCAAACATCTTTGGAAAGACCTGAAAATAGCTGTGCAGTGACACTCTCCATCCAATCTGACAGAGCTTGAGAGGATCTGCATAGAAGAATGGGGAAAACTCCCAAATACAGGTATGCCAAGCTTGTAGCGTCATACCCAAGAAGACTCGATGTTTTAATTGCTGCCAAAGGTGCTTCAACAAAGTACTGAGTAAAGGATCTGAATACTTTATGTAAATGTGATAATCAATGTTTTTATTTGTAATACATTTGCTAAAATGTCTAAAAAGTTGTTGTTTTGTCCAAATGCAATGTATATGTTTTTACAATATACTGTATACTAAACAAAATATAAACACAGACATACACCAAATAGGTGCAGTAAAATGTGTTGTTTTACCCAGCTATAGTAGTACTCCGCCCCTGGAGCAAATTAAGAATTAAGTGCCTTGCTCAAGGGTACAATTTTCATCTGGTCGGCTCGAAGAAGCAACATTTTGGTGACTGGCCCAGAGCTCTAACCGCCAGGATACCTGCCAAAACATTGGCCTGCTGATTGGACTCTGCTTTATTGATTGTAGTTGTTTCTGTTATTTTCCATTAGATTCTCCATATATCTCTCTTTCTCTCACTCTCTCTCTCCCATTTCTTTTGCTCTCTCTGCCCCACCTCTCTATGTATCTGTCTCTCTCTCTGTCTCGCTGTCTCTCGCCCTATTTCTTTCTTTCTTCCTTTCTCTCTCTCTCTTTCTCTTTCTGTCTTCCCTCTTTCTCTCTCTCTCTGCCCCCCTCTCTGTCTGTCTCTCTCTCTGCCCCCCCCTCCGTGTCTGTCTCTCTCTCTGCCCCCCCCTCCCTCTCCGTGTCTGTCTCTCTCTCTGCCCCCCTCTCCGTGTCTGTCTCTCTCTCTGTCCCTCTCTAAATCCTGGTAGTATATGTACTGTAGACAGACAACACCCAAACTCTCTCACGGGCGTATAATTAGTATGATGGTGTAAACAGTGTAATTACTAGTGTTTCCATTTAGCTGTGAGCTCTGTAGGGAGTAACATCAAATACAATATACTGCTGATTCAACGCTGTAGCTACAACTTAAAGCTCATAAACTTCTACACACACACACACACACACACACACACACACACACACACACACACAAAAACACACACACACACACAAATGCATGCACAAACACACATATGGCCGCACACACAAACACACACACGCACGCACGCACGCACACACACACACAAATGCATGCACAAACACACACATGGCCGCACACACACACACACGCACGCATGCACACACACACACACACACACACGAATGCATGCACAAACACACACATGGCCGCACACACACACAGACACAGGAAGACAGACAGGACACACACACAGACACAGACACAGGAAGACAGGCAGGACACACACACACAGACACAGACACAGGAAGACAGGCAGGACACACACACACAGACACAGACACAGACACAGGAAGACAGACAGGACACACAGACACAGGAAGACAGACAGGACACACACACAGACACAGACACAGGAAGACAGACAGGACACACACACAGACACAGGAAGACAGACAGGACACACACACACACACAGGAAGACAGACAGGACACACAGACACAGGAAGACAGACAGGACACACACACAGACACAGGAAGACAGACAGGACACACACACAGACACAGACATAGGAAGACAGACAGGACACACACACAGACACAGACACAGGAAGACAGACAGGACACACAGACACAGGAAGACAGACAGGACACACACCTATTGAGCAATTCCTTATTTATACACTTACCTCCATACAATCTCTGTAATGTGTCTCCCTGGGTGAAGATGTGAGTGTGTACTGTACCCCTGTGGGTGACAGTTTCTCTACCCCTGTGGGTGACAGTTACTCTACCCCTGTGGGTGACAGTTTCTCTACCCCTGTGGTTGATCATTTCTCTACCCCTGTGGGTGATAGTTTCTCTACCCCTGTGGGTGATAGTTTCTCTACCCCTGTGGGTGATAGTTTCTATACCCCTGTGGGGGATAGTTTCTCTACCCCTGTGGGTGATAGTTCCTCTACCCCTGTGGGTGATAGTTTCTCTACCCCTGTGGTTGATAGTTTCTCTACCCCTGTGGTTGATCATTTCTCTACCCCTGTGGGGGATCGTTCCTCTACCCCTGTGGGGTTAGTTTCTATACCCCTGTGGTTGATAGTTTCTCTAACCCTGTGGGTGATAGCTTCTCTACCCCTGTGGGGAAAGTTTCTCTACCCCTGTGGGTGTTAGTTTCTCTACCCCTGTGGGGGATCGTTTCTCAACTCCTGTGGGGGATCGTTTCTCTACCCCTGTGGGTGATAGCTTCTCTACCCCTGTGGGGAAAGTTTCTCTACCCCTGTGGGTGTTAGTTTCTCTACCCCTGTGGGGGATCTTTTCTCTACCCCTGTGGGGGATCGTTTCTCTACCCCTGTGGTTGATAATTTCTCTACCACTGTGGTGAAAGTTTCTCTACCCCTGTGGGTGATAGTTCCTCTACCCCTGTGGTGATAGTTTCTCTACCCCTGTGGTTGATAGTTTCTCTACCCCTGTGGTTGATAGATTCTCTACCCCTGTGGTTGATAATTTCTCTACCCCTGTGGTTGATAGTTTCTCTACCCCTGTGGTTGATAGATTCTCTACCCCTGTGGTTGATAGTTTCTCTACCCCTGTGGTTGATAGTTTCTCTACCCCTGTGTTGGAATCGTTATTCTACCCCTGTGGGGGATAGTTTCTATACCCCTGTGGGTGATAGTTCCTCTACCCCTGTGGTTGATAGATTCTCTACCCCTGTGGTGATAGTTTCTCTACCCCTGTGGGTGATAGTTCCTCTACCCCTGTGGTGATAGTTTCTCTACCCCTGTTGGTGATAGTTTCTCTACCCCTGTGGGTGATAGTTCCTCTACCCCTGTGGGGGATAGTTTCTCTACCCCTGTGGGGATAGTTCCTCTACCCCTGTGGGGGATAGTTCCTCTACCCCTGTTGGGGATAGTTTCTCTACCCCTGTGGGTGATAGTTCCTCTACCCCTGTGGTGATAGTTTCTCTACCCCTGTGGGTGATAGTTCCTCTACCCCTGTGGTTGATAGTTTCTCTAACCCTGTGGGTGATAGCTTCTCTACCCCTGTGGGGAAAGTTTCTCTACCCCTGTGGGGGATAGTTCCTCTACCCCTGTTGGGGATAGTTTCTCTACCCCTGTGGGTGATAGTTCCTCTACCCCTGTGGTGATAGTTTCTCTACCCCTGTGGGTGATAGTTCCTCTACCCCTGTGGTGATAGTTTCTCTACCCCTGTGGGTGATAGTTCCTCTACCCCTGTGGGGGATAGTTTCTCTACCCCTGTTGGTGATAGGTCCTCTACCCCTGTGGGGGATCGTTCCTCTACCCCTGTGGGGGATAGTTTCTCTACCCCTGTGGGTGATAGTTTCTCTACCCCTGTGTTGGGATCATTCCTCTACCCCTGTGGTTGATAGTTTCTCTACGCCTGTGGTTGATAGTTTCTCTACCCCTGTGGTTGATAGTTTCTCTACCCCTGTGGGGGATAGTTTCTCTACCCCTGTGGGTGATAGTTTCTCTACCCCTGTGTTGGGATCATTCCTCTACCCCTGTGGTTGATAGTTTCTCTACCCCTGTGGTTGATAGTTTCTCTACCCCTGTGGTGATAGTTTCTCTACCCCTGTGGGTGATAGTTCCTCTACCCCTGTGGGGGATAGTTTCTCTACCCCTGTTGGTGATAGGTCCTCTACCCCTGTGGGGGATCGTTCCTCTACCCCTGTGGGGGATAGTTTCTCTACCCCTGTGGTTGATAGTTTCTCTACCCCTGTGGGTGATAGTTTCTCTACCCCTGTGTTGGGATCATTCCTCTACCCCTGTGGGTGTTAGTTTCTCTACCCCTGTGGGGGATCGTTTCTCTACCCCTGTGGGGGATCGTTTCTCTACCCCTGTGGTTGATAATTTCTCTACCACTGTGGTGAAAGTTTCTCTACCCCTGTGGGTGATAGTTCCTCTACCCCTGTGGTGATAGTTTCTCTACCCCTGTGGTTGATAGTTTCTCTACCCCTGTGGTTGATAGATTCTCTACCCCTGTGGTTGATCGTTTCTCTACCCCTGTGGTTGATAGTTTCTCTACCCCTGTGGTTGATAGATTCTCTACCCCTGTGGTTGATAGTTTCTCTACCCCTGTGGTTGATAGTTTCTCTACCCCTGTGTTGGAATCGTTCTTCTACCCCTGTGGGGGATAGTTTCTATACCCCTGTGGGTGATAGTTCCTCTACCCCTGTGGTTGATAGATTCTCTACCCCTGTGGTGATAGTTTCTCTACCCCTGTGGGTGATAGTTCCTCTACCCCTGTGGTGATAGTTTCTCTACCCCTGTTGGTGATAGTTTCTCTACCCCTGTGGGTGATAGTTCCTCTACCCCTGTGGGTGATAGTTCCTCTACCCCTATGGGGGATCGTTTCTCTACCCCTGTGGGGGATAGTTCCTCTACCCCTGTTGGGGATAGTTTCTCTACCCCTGTGGGTGATAGTTCCTCTACCCCTGTGGTGATAGTTTCTCTACCCCTGTGGGTGATAGTTCCTCTACCCCTGTGGTTGATAGTTTCTCTAACCCTGTGGGTGATAGCTTCTCTACCCCTGTGGGGAAAGTTTCTCTACCCCTGTGGGGGATAGTTCCTCTACCCCTGTTGGGGATAGTTTCTCTACCCCTGTGGGTGATAGTTCCTCTACCCCTGTGGTGATAGTTTCTCTACCCCTGTGGGTGATAGTTCCTCTACCCCTGTGGTTGATAGTTTCTCTAACCCTGTGGGTGATAGCTTCTCTACCCCTGTGGGGAAAGTTTCTCTACCCCTGTGGGTGATAATTTCTCTACCCCTGTGGGGGATAGTTTCTCTACCCCTGTGGTTGATAGTTTCTCTACCCCTGTGGTTGATAGTTTCTCTACCCCTGTGGTGATAGTTTCTCTACCCCTGTGGGTGATAGTTCCTCTACCCCTGTGGGGGATAGTTTCTCTACCCCTGTTGGTGATAGGTCCTCTACCCCTGTGGGGGATCGTTCCTCTACCCCTGTGGGGGATAGTTTCTCTACCCCTGTGGGTGATAGTTTCTCTACCCCTGTGTTGGGATCATTCCTCTACCCCTGTGATTGATAGTTTCTCTACCCCTGTGGTTGATAGTTTCTCTACCCCTGTGGTTGATAGTTTCTCTACCCCTGTGGGGGATAGTTTCTCTACCCCTGTGGGTGATAGTTTCTCTACCCCTGTGGGGATCATTCCTCTACCCCTGTGGTTGATAGTTTCTCTACCCCTGTGGTTGATAGTTTCTCTACCCCTGTGGTGATAGTTTCTCTACCCCTGTGGGTGATAGGTCCTCTACCCCTGTGGGGGATAGTTTCTCTACCCCTGTTGGTGATAGTTTCTCTACCCCTGTGGGGGATCGTTCCTCTACCCCTGTGGGGGATAGATTCTCTACCCCTGTGGTTGATAGTTTCTCTACCCCTGTGGGTGATAGTTTCTCTACCCCTGTGTTGGGATCATTCCTCTACCCCTGTGGTTGATAGTTTCTCTACCCCTGTGGTTGATAGTTTCTCTACCCCTGTGGTTGATAGTTTATCTACCCCTGTGGTTGATAGTTTCTCTACCCCTGTGGGTAATAGTTTCTCTACCCCTGTGGGTGATAGTTTCTCTACCCCTGTGGGTGATAGTTTCTATACCCCTGTGGGTGATAGTTCCTCTACCCCTGTGGGTGATAGTTTCTCTACCCCTGTGGTTGATAGTTTCTCTACCCCTGTGGTTGATAATTTCTCTACCCCTGTGGGGATCGTTCCTCTACCCCTGTGGGGTTAGTTTCTATACCCCTGTGGTTGATAGTTTCTCTACCCCTGTGGGTGTTAGTTTCTCTACCCCTGTGGGGGATCGTTTCTCTACCCCTGTGGGGGATCGTTTCTCTACCCCTGTGGTTGATAATTTCTCTACCACTGTGGTGAAAGTTTCTCTACCCCTGTGGGTGATAGTTCCTCTACCCCTGTGGTGATAGTTTCTCTACCCCTGTGGTTGATAGTTTCTCTACCCCTGTGGTTGATAGATTCTCTACCCCTGTGGTTGATAATTTCTCTACCCCTGTGGTTGATAGTTTCTCTACCCCTGTGGTTGATAGATTCTCTACCCCTGTGGTTGATAGTTTCTCTACCCCTGTGTTTGATAGTTTCTCTACCCCTGTGTTGGAATCGTTCTTCTACCCCTGTGGGGGATAGTTTCTATACCCCTGTGGGTGATAGTTCCTCTACCCCTGTGGTTGATAGATTCTCTACCCCTGTGGTGATAGTTTCTCTACCCCTGTGGGTGATAGTTCCTCTGCCCCTGTGGTTATAGTTTCTCTACCCCTGTTGGTGATAGTTTCTCTACCCCTGTGGGTGATAGTTCCTCTACCCCTGTGGGTGATAGTTCCTCTACCCCTATGGGGGATCGTTTCTCTACCCCTGTGGGGGATAGTACTCTTCCCCTGTGGGGGATAGTTTCTCTACCCCTGTGGGGGATAGTACCTCTACCCCTGTGGGGGATAGTTTCTCTACCCCTGTTGGTGATAGGTCCTCTACCCCTGTGGGGGATCGTTCCTATACCCCTGTGGGGGATAGTTTCTCTACCCCTGTGGGGGATAGTTTCTCTACCCCTGTGGTTGATAGATTCTCTACCCCTGTGGTTGATAGTTTCTCTACCCCTGTGTTTGATAGTTTCTCTACCCCTGTGTTGGTGATAGTTCTTCTACCCCTGTGGGGATAGTTTCTATACCCCTGTGGGTGATAGTTCCTCTACCCCTGTGGTTGATAGATTCTCTACCCCTGTGGTGATAGTTTCTCTACCCCTGTGGGTGATAGTTCCTCTGCCCCTGTGGTTATAGTTTCTCTACCCCTGTTGGTGATAGTTTCTCTACCCCTGTGGGTGATAGTTCCTCTACCCCTGTGGGTGATAGTTCCTCTACCCCTGGGGGATCGTTTCTCTACCCCTGTGGGGGATAGTACTCTTCCCCTGTGGGGGATAGTTTCTCTACCCCTGTGGGGGATAGTACCTCTACCCCTGTGGGGGATAGTTTCTCTACCCCTGTTGGTGATAGGTCCTCTACCCCTGTGGGGGATCGTTCCTATACCCCTGTGGGGGATAGTTTCTCTACCCCTGTGGGGGATAGTTTCTCTACCCCTGTGGGGGATAGTTCCTCTACCCCTGTGGGGGATAGTTTCTCTACCCCTGTGGTTGATAGTTTCTCTACCCCTGTTGGTGATAGGTCCTCTACCCCTGTGGGGGATCGTTCCTATACCCCTGTGGGGGATAGTTTCTCTACCCCTGTGGGGGATAGTTTCTCTACCCCTGTGGGGGATAGTTCCTCTACCCCTGTGGGGATAGTTCCTCTACCCCTGTGGTGATAGTTTCTCTACCCCTGTGGTTGATAGTTTCTCTACCCCTGTGGGTGATAGTTTCTCTACCCCTGTGGGGATAGTTTCTCTACCCCTGTGGTTGATAGTTTCTCTACCCCTGTGGGTGATAGTTTCTCTACCCCTGTGTTGGGATCATTCCTCTACCCCTGTGGTTGATAGTTTCTCTACCCCTGTGGTTGATAGTTTATCTACCCCTGTGGGTGTTAGTTTCTCTACCCCTGTGGGGATCGTTTCTCTACCCCTGTGGGGATCGTTTCTCTACCCCTGTGGTTGATAATTTCTCTACCACTGTGGTGAAAGTTTCTCTACCCCTGTGGGTGATAGTTCCTCTACCCCTGTGGTGATAGTTTCTCTACCCCTGTGGTTGATAGTTTCTCTACCCCTGTGGTTGATAGATTCTCTACCCCTGTGGTTGATAATTTCTCTACCCCTGTGGTTGATAGTTTCTCTACCCCTGTGGTTGATAGATTCTCTACCCCTGTGGTTGATAGTTTCTCTACCCCTGTGGTTGATAGTTTCTCTACCCCTGTGTTGGAATCGTTCTTCTACCCCTGTGGGGGATAGTTTCTATACCCCTGTGGGTGATAGTTCCTCTACCCCTGTGGTTGATAGATTCTCTACCCCTGTGGTGATAGTTTCTCTACCCCTGTGGGTGATAGTTCCTCTACCCCTGTGGTTATAGTTTCTCTACCCCTGTTGGTGATAGTTTCTCTACCCCTGTGGGTGATAGTTCCTCTACCCCTGTGGGTGATAGTTCCTCTACCCCTATGGGGGATCGTTTCTCTACCCCTGTGGGGGATAGTACTCTTCCCCTGTGGGGGATAGTTTCTCTACCCCTGTGGGGGATAGTACCTCTACCCCTGTGGGGGATAGTTTCTCTACCCCTGTTGGTGATAGGTCCTCTACCCCTGTGGGGGATCGTTCCTATACCCCTGTGGGGGATAGTTTCTCTACCCCTGTGGGTGATAGTTCCTCTGCCCCTGTGGTTATAGTTTCTCTACCCCTGTTGGTGATAGTTTCTCTACCCCTGTGGGTGATAGTTCCTCTACCCCTGTGGGTGATAGTTCCTCTACCCCTATGTGGGATCGTTTCTCTACCCCTGTGGGGGATAGTACTCTTCCCCTGTGGGGGATAGTTTCTCTACCCCTGTGGGGGATAGTACCTCTACCCCTGTGGGGGATAGTTTCTCTACCCCTGTGGGTGATAGTTTCTCTACCCCTGTGGGGGATAGTTCCTATCTACCCCTGTGGGGGATAGTTTCTCTACCCCTGTGGGGATAGTTTCTCTACCCCTGTGGGGATAGTTCTCTACCCCTGTGGTTGATAGTTTCTCTACCCCTGTGGGTGATAGTTTCTCTACCCCTGTGTTGGGATCATTCCTCTACCCCTGTGGTTGATAGTTTCTCTACCCCTGTGGTTGATAGTTTATCTACCCCTGTGGGTGTTAGTTTCTCTACCCCTGTGGGGGATCGTTTCTCTACCCCTGTGGGGGATCGTTTCTCTACCCCTGTGGTTGATAATTTCTCTACCACTGTGGTGAAAGTTTCTCTACCCCTGTGGGTGATAGTTCCTCTACCCCTGTGGTGATAGTTTCTCTACCCCTGTGGTTGATAGTTTCTCTACCCCTGTGGTTGATAGATTCTCTACCCCTGTGGTTGATAATTTCTCTACCCCTGTGGTTGATAGTTTCTCTACCCCTGTGTTTGATAGATTCTCTACCCCTGTGGTTGATAGTTTCTCTACCCCTGTGGTTGATAGTTTCTCTACCCCTGTGTTGGAATCGTTCTTCTACCCCTGTGGGGATAGTTTCTATACCCCTGTGGGTGATAGTTCCTCTACCCCTGTGGTTGATAGATTCTCTACCCCTGTGGTGATAGTTTCTCTACCCCTGTGGGTGATAGTTCCTCTGCCCCTGTGGTTATAGTTTCTCTACCCCTGTTGGTGATAGTTTCTCTACCCCTGTGGGTGATAGTTCCTCTACCCCTGTGGGTGATAGTTCCTCTACCCCTATGGGGGATCGTTTCTCTACCCCTGTGGGGGATAGTACTCTTCCCCTGTGGGGGATAGTTTCTCTACCCCTGTGGGGGATAGTACCTCTACCCCTGTGGGGGATAGTTTCTCTACCCCTGTTGGTGATAGGTCCTCTACCCCTGTGGGGGATCGTTCCTATACCCCTGTGGGGGATAGTTTCTCTACCCCTGTGGGGGATAGTTTCTCTACCCCTGTGGGGGATAGTTCCTCTACCCCTGTGGGGGATAGTTTCTCTACCCCTGTGGTTGATAGTTTCTCTACCCCTGTTGGTGATAGGTCCTCTACCCCTGTGGGGATCGTTCCTATACCCCTGTGGGGATAGTTTCTCTACCCCTGTGGGGGATAGTTTCTCTACCCCTGTGGGGGATAGTTCCTCTACCCCTGTGGGGATAGTTCCTCTACCCCTGTGGGGGATAGTTTCTCTACCCCTGTGGTTGATAGTTTCTCTACCCCTGTGGGTGATAGTTTCTCTACCCCTGTGGGGGATCGTTCCTCTACCCCTGTGGGGATAGTTTCTCTACCCCTGTGGTTGATAGTTTCTCTACCCCTGTGGGTGATAGTTTCTCTACCCCTGTGTTGGGATCATTCCTCTACCCCTGTGGTTGATAGTTTCTCTACCCCTGTGGTTGATAGTTTATCTACCCCTGTGGTTGATAGTTTCTCTACCCCTGTGGGTAATAGTTTCTCTACCCCTGTGGGTGATAGTTTCTCTACCCCTGTGGGTGATAGTTTCTATACCCCTGTGGGGGATAGTTTCTCTACCCCTGTGGGTGATAGTTCCTCTACCCCTGTGGGTGATAGTTTCTCTACCCCTGTGGTTGATAGTTTCTCTACCCCTGTGGTTGATAGTTTCTCTACCCCTGTGGGGATAGTTCCTCTACCCCTGTGGGTTTAGTTTCTCTACCCCTGTGGTTGATAGTTTCTCTACCCCTGTGGGTGATAGTTTCTCTACCCCTGTGGGGGATCGTTTCTCTACCCCTGTGGTTGATAGATTCTCTACCCCTGTGGTGATAGTTTCTCTACCCCTGTGGGTGATAGTTCCTCTGTCCCTGTGGTTATAGTTTCTCTACCCCTGTTGGTGATATTTTCTCTACCCCTGTGGGTGATAGTTTCTCTACCCCTGTGTTGGGATAGTTCCTCTACCCCTGTGGTTGATAGTTTCTCTACCCCTGTGGTGATAGTTTCTCTACCCCTGTGGGTGATAGTTCCTCTGTCCCTGTGGTTATAGTTTCTCTACCCCTGTTGGTGATATTTTCTCTACCCCTGTGGTTGATAGTTTCTCTACCCCTGTGGTTGATAGTTTCTCTACCCCTGTGTTGGAATCGTTCTTCTACCCCTGTGGGGATAGTTTCTATACCCCTGTGGGTGATAGTTCCTCTACCCCTGTGGTTGATAGATTCTCTACCCCTGTGGTGATAGTTTCTCTACCCCTGTGGGTGATAGTTCCTCTGCCCCTGTGGTTATAGTTTCTCTACCCCTGTTGGTGATAGTTTCTCTACCCCTGTGGGTGATAGTTCCTCTACCCCTGTGGGTGATAGTTCCTCTACCCCTATGGGGGATCGTTTCTCTACCCCTGTGGGGATAGTACTCTTCCCCTGTGGGGATAGTTTCTCTACCCCTGTGGGGGATAGTACCTCTACCCCTGTGGGGATAGTTTCTCTACCCCTGTTGGTGATAGGTCCTCTACCCCTGTGGGGGGATCGTTCCTATACCCCTGTGGGGGATAGTTTCTCTACCCCTGTGGGGGATAGTTTCTCTACCCCTGTGGGGGATAGTTCCTCTACCCCTGTGGGGGATAGTTTCTCTACCCCTGTGGTTGATAGTTTCTCTACCCCTGTTGGTGATAGGTCCTCTACCCCTGTGGGGGATCGTTCCTATACCCCTGTGGGGGATAGTTTCTCTACCCCTGTGGGGGATAGTTTCTCTACCCCTGTGGGGGATAGTTCCTCTACCCCTGTGGGGGATAGTTCCTCTACCCCTGTGGGGGATAGTTTCTCTACCCCTGTGGTTGATAGTTTCTCTACCCCTGTGGGTGATAGTTTCTCTACCCCTGTGGGGGATCGTTCCTCTACCCCTGTGGGGGATAGTTTCTCTACCCCTGTGGTTGATAGTTTCTCTACCCCTGTGGGTGATAGTTTCTCTACCCCTGTGTTGGGATCATTCCTCTACCCCTGTGGTTGATAGTTTCTCTACCCCTGTGGTTGATAGTTTATCTACCCCTGTGGGTGTTAGTTTCTCTACCCCTGTGGGGGATCGTTTCTCTACCCCTGTGGGTGATAGTTTCTCTACCCCTGTGGGTGATAGTTTCTATACCCCTGTGGGGATAGTTTCTCTACCCCTGTGGGTGATAGTTCCTCTACCCCTGTGGGTGATAGTTTCTCTACCCCTGTGGTTGATAGTTTCTCTACCCCTGTGGTTGATAATTTCTCTACCCCTGTGGGGGATCGTTCCTCTACCCCTGTGGGTTTAGTTTCTATACCCCTGTGGTTGATAGTTTCTCTACCCCTGTGGGTGTTAGTTTCTCTACCCCTGTGGGGGATCGTTTCTCTACCCCTGTGGTTGATAGATTCTCTACCCCTGTGGTGATAGTTTCTCTACCCCTGTGGGTGATAGTTCCTCTGTCCCTGTGGTTATAGTTTCTCTACCCCTGTTGGTGATATTTTCTCTACCCCTGTGGGTGATAGTTTCTCTACCCCTGTGTTGGGATCATTCCTCTACCCCTGTGGTTGATAGATTCTCTACCCCTGTGGTGATAGTTTCTCTACCCCTGTGGGTGATAGTTCCTCTGTCCCTGTGGTTATAGTTTCTCTACCCCTGTTGGTGATATTTTCTCTACCCCTGTGGGTGATAGTTTCTCTACCCCTGTGTTGGGATCATTCCTCTACCCCTGTGGTTGATAGTTTCTCTACCCCTGTGGTTGATAGTTTATCTACCCCTGTGGTTGATAGTTTCTCTACCCCTGTGGGGATAGTTTCTCTACCCCTGTGGGGATAGTTTCTCTACCCCTGTGGGTGATAGTTTCTATACCCCTGTGGGGGATAGTTTCTCTACCCCTGTGGGTGATAGTTTCTCTACCCCTGTGGTTGATAATTTCTCTACCCCTGTGGGGGATCGTTCCTCTACCCCTGTGGGTTTAGTTTCTCTACCCCTGTGGTTGATAGTTTCTCTACCCCTGTGGTGTTAGTTTCTCTACCCCTGTGGGGATCGTTTCTCTACCCTTGTGGTTGATAGATTCTCTACCCCTGTGGTGATAGTTTCTCTACCCCTGTGGGTGATAGTTCCTCTGCCCCTGTGGTTATAGTTTCTCTACCCCTGTTGGTGATAGTTCTCTACCCCTATGGGGGATAGTTTCTCTACCCCTGTGGGGATAGTTACTCTTGCCCCTGTGGGGATAGTTTCTCTACCCCTGTGGGGATAGTACCTCTACCCCTGTGGGGGATAGTTTCTCTACCCCTGTTGGTGATAGGTCCTCTACCCCTGTGGGGATCGTTCCTATACCCCTGTGGGGATAGTTTCTCTACCCCTGTGGGGATAGTTTCTCTACCCCTGTGGGGATAGTTCCTCTACCCCTGTGGGGGATAGTTTCTCTACCCCTGTGGTTGATAGTTTCTCTACCCCTGTTGGTGATAGGTCCTCTACCCCTGTGGGGGATAGGTTCTCTACCCCTGTGGGGGATAGTTTCTCTACCCCTGTGGGGGATAGTTCCTCTACCCCTGTGGGGGATAGTTCCTCTACCCCTGTGGGGGATAGTTTCTCTACCCCTGTGGTTGATAGTTTCTCTACCCCTGTGGGTGATAGTTTCTCTACCCCTGTGGGGGATCGTTCCTCTACCCCTGTGGGGGATAGTTTCTCTACCCCTGTGGTTGATAGTTTCTCTACCCCTGTGGGTGATAGTTCCTCTACCCCTGTGTTGGGATCATTCCTCTACCCCTGTGGTTGATAGTTTCTCTACCCCTGTGGTTGATAGTTTATCTACCCCTGTGGTTGATAGTTTCTCTACCCCTGTGGGTAACAGTTTCTCTACCCCTGTGGGTGATAGTTTCTCTACCCCTGTGGGTGATAGTTTCTATACCCCTGTGGGGGATAGTTTCTCTACCCCTGTGGGTGATAGTTCCTCTACCCCTGTGGGTGATAGTTTCTCTACCCCTGTGGTTGATAGTTTCTCTACCCCTGTGGTTGATAATTTCTCTACCCCTGTGGGGGATCGTTCCTCTACCCCTGTGGGTTTAGTTTCTATACCCCTGTGGTTGATAGTTTCTCTACCCCTGTGGGTGTTAGTTTCTCTACCCCTGTGGGGGATCGTTTCTCTACCCCTGTGGGGGATCGTTTCTCTACCCCTGTGGTTGATAATTTCTCTACCACTGTGGTGAAAGTTTCTCTACCCCTGTGGGTGATAGTTCCTCTACCCCTGTGGTGATAGTTTCTCTACCCCTGTGGTTGATAGTTTCTCTACCCCTGTGGTTGATAGATTCTCTACCCCTGTGGTTGATAATTTCTCTACCCCTGTGGTTGATAGTTTCTCTACCCCTGTGGTTGATAGATTCTCTACCCCTGTGGTTGATAGTTTCTCTACCCCTGTGGTTGATAGTTTCTCTACCCCTGTGTTGGAATCGTTCTTCTACCCCTGTGGGGGATAGTTTCTATACCCCTGTGGGTGATAGTTCCTCTACCCCTGTGGTTGATAGATTCTCTACCCCTGTGGTGATAGTTTCTCTACCCCTGTGGGTGATAGTTCCTCTGCCCCTGTGGTTATAGTTTCTCTACCCCTGTTGGTGATAGTTTCTCTACCCCTGTGGGTGATAGTTCCTCTACCCCTGTGGGTGATAGTTCCTCTACCCCTATGGGGATCGTTTCTCTACCCCTGTGGGGATAGTACTCTTCCCCTGTGGGGATAGTTTCTCTACCCCTGTGGGGATAGTACCTCTACCCCTGTGGGGGATAGTTTCTCTACCCCTGTTGGTGATAGGTCCTCTACCCCTGTGGGGGATCGTTCCTATACCCCTGTGGGGGGATAGTTTCTCTACCCCTGTGGGGGATAGTTCCTCTACCCCTGTGGGGGATAGTTTCTCTACCCCTGTGGTTGATAGTTTCTCTACCCCTGTTGGTGATAGGTCCTCTACCCCTGTGGGGGATCGTTCCTATACCCCTGTGGGGGATAGTTTCTCTACCCCTGTGGGGGATAGTTTCTCTACCCCTGTGGGGGATAGTTCCTCTACCCCTGTGGGGGATAGTTCCTCTACCCCTGTGGGGGATAGTTTCTCTACCCCTGTGGTTGATAGTTTCTCTACCCCTGTGGGTGATAGTTCCTCTACCCCTGTGGTGATAGTTTCTCTACCCCTGTGGGTGATAGTTTCTCTACCCCTGTGGTTGATAGTTTCTCTAACCCTGTGGGTGATAGCTTCTCTACCCCTGTGGGGAAAGTTTCTCTACCCCTGTGGGTGATAATTTCTCTACCCCTGTGGGGGATAGTTTCTCTACCCCTGTGGTTGATAGTTTCTCTACCCCTGTGGTTGATAGTTTCTCTACCCCTGTGGTGATAGTTTCTCTACCCCTGTGGGTGATAGTTCCTCTACCCCTGTGGGGGATAGTTTCTCTACCCCTGTTGGTGATAGGCCCTCTACCCCTGTGGGGGATCGTTCCTCTACCCCTGTGGGGGATAGTTTCTCTACCCCTGTGGGGGATATTTTCTCTACCCCTGTGGGTGATAGTTTCTCTACCCCTGTGTTGGGATCATTCCTCTACCCCTGTGGTTGATAGTTTCTCTACCCCTGTGGTTGATAGTTTCTCTACCCCTGTGGTTGATAGTTTCTCTACCCCTGTGGTTGATAGTTTCTCTACCCCTGTGGTTGATAGTTTCTCTACCCCTGTGGGTGATATTTTCTCTACCCCTGTGGTTGATAGTTTCTCTACCCCTGTGGGGGATAGTTTCTCTACCCCTGTGGTTGATAGTTCCTCTACCCCTGTGGTTGATAGTTTCTCTACCCCTGTGGTTGATAGTTTCTCTACCCCTGTGGTTGATAGTTTCTCTACCCCTGTTGGTGATAGGTCCTCTACCCCTGTGGGGGATCGTTCCTATACCCCTGTGGGGGATAGTTTCTCTACCCCTGTGGGGGATAGTTTCTCTACCCCTGTGGGGGATAGTTCCTCTACCCCTGTGGGGGATAGTTCCTCTACCCCTGTGGGGGATAGTTTCTCTACCCCTGTGGTTGATAGTTTCTCTACCCCTGTGGGTGATAGTTCCTCTACCCCTGTGGTGATAGTTTCTCTACCCCTGTGGGTGATAGTTCCTCTACCCCTGTGGTTGATAGTTTCTCTAACCCTGTGGGTGGTAGCTTCTCTACCCCTGTGGGGAAAGTTTCTCTACCCCTGTGGTGATAGTTTCTCTACCCCTGTGGGTGATAGTTCCTCTACCCCTGTGGGGGATAGTTTCTCTACCCCTGTTGGTGATAGGTCCTCTACCCCTGTGGGGGATCGTTCCTCTACCCCTGTGGGGGATAGTTTCTCTACCCCTGTGGGGGATAGTTTCTCTACCCCTGTGGAGGATAGTTCCTCTACCCCTGTGGGGGATAGTTCCTCTACCCCTGTGGGGGATAGTTTCTCTACCCCTGTGGTGATAGTTTCTCTACCCCTGTGGGTGATAGTTCCTCTACCCCTGTGGTTGATAGTTTCTCTAACCCTGTGGGTGATAGTTTCTCTACCCCTGTGGTTGATAGTTTCTCTACCCCTGTGGTTGATAGTTTCTCTACCCCTGTGTTTGATAGTTTCTCTACCCCTGTGGGTGATATTTTCTCTACCCCTGTGGTTGATAATTTCTCTACCCCTGTGGGGGATAGTTTCTCTACCCCTGTGGTTGATAGTTCCTCTACCCCTGTGGTTGATAGTTTCTCTACCCCTGTGGTTGATAGTTTCTCTACCCCTGTGGTTGATAGTTTCTCTACCCCTGTGTTGGGATCGTTCCTCTACCCCTGTGGGGGATAGTTTCTCCTACAGCTGTGGTTGATAGTTTCTCTACCCCTGTGGTTGATAGTTATTCTACCCCTGTGGTTGATAGTTTCTCTACCCCTGTGGTTGATAGTTTCTCTACCCCTGTGGTTGATAGTTTCTCTACCCCTGTGTTGGGATCGTTGCTCTACCCCTGTGTTGGGATCGTTCCTCTACCCCTGTGGTTGATAGTTATTCTACCCCTGTGGTTGATAGTTTCTCTACCCCTGTGGTTGATAATTTCTCTACCCCTGTGTTGGGATTGTTCCTCTACCCCTGTGGTTGATAGTTTCTCTACCCCTGTGGTTGATAGTTTCTCTATCCCTGTGTTGGGATCGTTCCTCTACCCCTGTGGATGATAGTTTCTCTACCCCTGTGGGGGATCGTTCCTCTACCCCTGTGGGGGATAGTTTCTCCTACAGCTGTAGCATCATTATTGTGGTTTTTTTTCTGATTTTAAATCGTTGGGAAAGAGCCTGTAAGTAAGCATTTTACTGTAAAGAGCACACCTGCTGTATTCGGAGAAAGTGACAAATAAAATTGAATTTGATTTGACATACACACAGATTAGCATCAGATTAGCATCAGATCACAATGAGATTAGCATTAGATTAGGTGTTATGGAGATGAAGGATTGATATCTGTCTATCTGCAGGTATTGCCTACACCACCTCTATATCGGTGCACACCTCTAGACAGATATAATAATTACAACGAGAATTAACCTTTCAATAAATGACAGCATCACAATGATTAGTAGGTCATTAGATTAACCCCTATCTACCCCTATGATTAGCTCCCTCAAATAATGACATAAGTACTATTCGATTTACCTAATGACAAACTGTCATTCTAAGAGATACATACTGCATACAGTAGACCACAGGAGAGAGAGGAGGGGAGGACAGCTCATAATAATGGCTGGAATGGACTCAATGGAATGGTATCAACCACATTGAAACCATGTGTTTGATGTGTTTGATACCATTCCGTTAATTCCATTCCAGCCATTACTATGAGCCCGTCCTCTGCAATTAAGGTGACACTGGCCAACTGTGTTGTAGATACACACAGTCAATTCCACTACACATCACATACGCCTCGTCACTAAACATCACGGTCACTTATCACTCTCTCTCCATTTCATAAAGCCTGTCTTTCTCCCATCTCCGTCTGTCTTCCTCTCTCCCTCGATCTCTTTGAAGATCTCAAAAGGGAACAGACATTTTAATCAACAAACAGTGCTACTCTGAAGATGCTAACTAAATCAGTGTGTAGAACAGTGTTACTCTGAAGATGCTAACTAAATCAGTGATAGAACAGTGTTACTCTGAAGATGCTAACTAAATCAGTGTGTAGAACAGTGTTACTCTGAAGATGCTAACTAAATCAGTGGTAGAACAGTGTTACTCTGAAGATGCTAACTAAATCAGTATGTAGAACAGTGTTACTCTGAAGATGCTAACTAAATCAGTGGTAGAACAGTGTTACTCTGAAGATGCTAACTAAATCAGTGTGTAGAACAGTGTTACTCTGAAGATGCTAACTAAATCAGTGTGCTGAACAGTGTTACTCTGAAGATGCTAACTAAATCAGTGTGTAGAACAGTGTTACTCTGAAGATGCTAACTAAATCAGTGTGTAGAACAGTGTTACTCTGAAGATGCTAACTAAATCAGTGGTAGAACAACTGAAGATGCTAACTAAATCAGTGGTAGAACTACTCTGAAGATGCTAACTAAATCAGTGTGTAGAACAGTGTTACTCTGAAGATGCTAACTAAATCAGTGGTAGAACAGTGCTAACTAAATCTAGAACTGAAGATGCTAACTAAATCAGTGTGTAGAACAGTGTTACTCTGAAGATGCTAACTAAATCAGTGTGTAGAACAGTGTTACTCTGAAGATGCTAACTAAATCAGTGTGTAGAACAGTGTTACTCTGAAGATGCTAACTAAATCAGTGTGTAGAACAGTGTTACTCTGAAGATGCTAACTAAATCAGTGTGTAGAACAGTGTTACTCCGAAGATGCTAACTAAATCAGTGTGCAGAACAGTGTTACTCTGAAGATGCTAACTAAATCAGTGTGCTGAACAGTGTTACTCTGAAGATGCTAACTAAATCAGTGTGTAGAACAGTGTTACTCACAGTCACGTAGAAAGTATTTACACTCAGGAAGTATTTAGACCCTTTGACTTTTTCCACATTGTGTAATGTTACAGCCTTATTCTAAAATGTATTTAAGAAAACATTTTCCTCATTTCAAAAAAATTCTAGCAAACATTTACAATAGAATTCAGAACCCTTTTGCATCCTGTTTCCATTGATCATCCTTGTTTCTACAACTTGATCGGAGTCCACTTGTCAATTCTATTGATTGGGCATGATTAGGAAAGGCACACACCTGTCTATACAAGGTCCCACAGTTGACAGTGCATGTCAAAGTAAAAAGGAAGGAATTGAAGGAATTGTCCATAGAGCTCCGAGACAGGATTGTTTCGAGGTACAGATCTGGGGAAGGGTACAAAAAATGTCTGCAGCTTTGAAGGTCCCCAAGAACACAGTGGTCTCCATCATCGTTAAATGGAAGAAGTTTGGAACCACGATGACTCTTTCTAGTGCTGGCCGCCCGGCCAAAATGAACAATCAGGGGAGAAGGGCCTTGGTCAGGGAGGTGACCATGAACCCAATGGTCACTCTGACAGAGCTCTAGAGTTCCTCTGTGGAGATGGGAGAACCTTCCAGAAGGACAACCATCTCTTCAGAACTCTACTAATCAGGCCTTTAAGGTAAAGTGGCCAGATGGAAGCCACTCCTCAGTAAAAGGCACATGACAGCCCGCTTTGAGTTAGCCAAATTCTCTGGTCTGATGAAACCAAGATTGAACTATTTGGCCTGAATGCCAAGCGTCACATCAGGAGGAAACCTAGCACCATCCCTACGGTGAAGCATGGTGGTGACAGTATTCGGTGTGCTGTGGGGATGTTTTTCAGCTGCAGCGACTGGGAGACTAGTCAGGATCGAGGGAAAGATGAACGGAGCAAAGTACAGCGAGATCATGCTCCCGAGCACTCAGGACCTGACATCCAACATCTCTGGGGAGACCTGAAAATAACTGTGCAGCGATGCTCCCTATCCAACCTGACAGATCTTGAGAGGATCTGCATTGAAGACCGGGGGAAACTTCCCAAATACAGGTTTGCCTAGCTTGTAGCGTCATACCCAAGGCTGTAATCGCTGCCAAAGGTGCTTCAACAAAGTACTGAGTAAAGGGTCTGAATAGTTTTGTAAATGTTTGTTTTCTGTTTGTAAAAATAAAAAATGAACAGCTTTTTCTTTGTCATTATGGGTATTGTTTGTAGATTGATGAGGGGGAAAAAACAATTGAATACATTCTAGAATAAGGCTGTAAAGTAACAAGGTGTGAAGAAAATCAAGGGGCCTGAAGACTTTCTGAATGTCCTGTATATATGAAGGGTTTTAGCCTCGTCTTGGATGAAAAAGCAAACTCAATGGAGAATCTCCTTTGAAAATTCTTCACAGGAAGTTCACAACTCTATTCCTCAAGGTCTCTCTCTCTTTCTCTCACACGCAGGCACACACACACAGTGTTGTGTAAGTGAGGCCTCATTAAGATAAGACTACAGAGAGACGGCCCTTGATCGGGGTCACGACTCCTCTGATAACTGCAGCTCAACTGTGGCTGTGTGATGGTGACAAACTAAACCTCACACACACACACACACACACACACACACAAACACACACAGATAACGCAACTTAACCCTTCCTGCGTTTGTCGCCTTCAGAAATACAGAAACTCTGCTATCAGAAAACTGTTAACACCTCACCACTGCTGGTATCTCACTATTACAACGGCTTAATAAAGTTTCCCCAGGTTTACACAGGATGACATGGCCCTTTGTCAACCCTCTTTGTTCTGTCTATTATAGAGGCGCACGCACACATGCACGCACGCTGGCACGCACGCACGCTGGCACGCACGCACGCACGCACGCACGCTGGCACGCACGCTGGCACGCACGCACGCACACATGCACACACAGCAGAACCTTTTATCTCTATCAGGTCTGTATCTTTTAACACAAAAAGGCTTGAAGTTTAAATGACTTTCAGAATACAATAAACG
Source organism: Oncorhynchus tshawytscha (assembly GCF_018296145.1). Lineage (NCBI taxonomy): Eukaryota > Metazoa > Chordata > Actinopteri > Salmoniformes > Salmonidae > Oncorhynchus > Oncorhynchus tshawytscha. Next base: position 39,744,845 of record NC_056461.1, read on the forward strand.
ATTTCTCCTTTTATTCTCTATACAGTAGAGATACACTACTGCACCCAGCGTAAGGCTGACAAATTGAAACATTATTTTGACAGGGGAGTTTTGTCAGAAGATGAAACGTCCGTTGGACTGTTATATCTGGATGTTGTAATATAGTTTCCTCTATCATATATTCTGTCAAAGGAGACACACCATTTCTGATTTCTTTTAGAGGCTTTTAAATGCTACTACAATTAATATTTGGTCAGTGATCATTTATTAACCTGTTTGGTTAGTGATCATTTATAGACCTGTTGGGTCAGTGATCATTTATAGACCTGTTGGGTCAGTGATCATTTATTAACCTGTTTGGTTAGTGATCATTTATAGACCTGTTTGGTCAGTGATCATTTATTAACCTGTTTGGTTAGTGATCATTTATAGACCTGTTTGGTCAGTGATCATTTATAGACCTGTTTGGTCAGTGATCATTTATTAACCTGTTTGGTCAGTGATAATTTATTAACCTGTTTGGTTAGTGATCATTTACTGACCTGTTTGGTTAGTGATCATGTATAGACCTGTTGGGTCAGTGATCATTTACTGACCTGTTTGGTTAGTGATCATTTATAGACCTGTTTGGTTAGTGATAATTATTGACCTGTTTGGTTAGTGATCATTTATTAACCTGTTTGGTTAGTGATCATTTACTGACCTGTTTGGTTAGTGATCATTTACTGACCTGTTTGGTCAGTGATCATTTATAGACCTGTATGGTTAGTGATCATTTATAGACCTGTTTGGTCAGTGATCATTTATTAACCTGTTTGGCTAGTGATCATTTATAGACCTGTTTGGTCAGTGATCATGTATTAACCTGTTTGGTTAGTGATCATTTACTGACCTGTTTGGTTAGTGATCATTTATAGACCTGTTGGGTCAGTGATCATTTACTGACCTGTTTGGTTAGTGATCATTTATAGACCTGTTTGGTTAGTGATCATTTATAGACCTGTTTGGTCAGTGATCATTTATTAACCTGTTTGGTTAGTGATCATTTATAGACCTGTTTGGTCAGTGATCATTTATTAACCTGTTTGGGATAGTTATCATTTACTGACCTGTTTGGTTAGTGATCATTTACTGACCTGTTTGGTTAGTGATCATTTATAGACCTGTTGGGTCAGTGATCATTTATTAACCTGTTTGGGATAGTTATCATTTACTGACCTGTTTGGTTAGTTATCATTTATAGACCTGTTTGGTTAGTTATCATTTACTGACCTGTTTGGTTAGTGATCTTTTATACACCTGTTTGGTTAGTGATCATTTATACACCTGTTTGGTCAGTGATAATTTATTAACCTGTTTGGGTCAGTGATCATTTATAAACCTGTTTGGGTTAGTGATCATTTATAAACCTGTTTGGTTAGTTATCATTTACTGACCTGTTTGGTTAGTGATCATTTATAAACCTGTTTGGGATAGTGATCATTTATAAACCTGTTTGGGATAGTTATCATTTACTGACCTGTTTGGTTAGTGATCATTTATAGACCTGTTTGGTCAGTGATCATTTATTAACCTGTTTGGGATAGTTATCATTTACTGACCTGTTTGGTTAGTTATCATTTACTGACCTGTTTGGTTAGTTATCATTTACTGACCTGTTTGGTTAGTGATCATTTATACACCTGTTTGGTTAGTGATCATTTATAAACCTGTTTGGGATAGTGATCATTTCTAAAACTGTTTGGCATATTGATTTTATAAACCTGTTTGGGTTAGTGGTCATTTATAAACCTGTTTGGTTAGTGATAATTTATAAACCTGTTTGGGTCAGTGATCATTTATACACCTGTTTGGGTCAGTGATCATTTATAAACCTGTTTGGTTAGTGATCATTTATAAACCTGTTTGGTTAGTTATCATTTACTGACCTGTTTGGTTAGTGATCATTTATAGACCTGTTTGGTTAGTGATCATTTATTAACCTGTTTGGGATAGTTATCATTTACTGACCTGTTTGGTTAGTTATCATTTACTGACCTGTTTGGTTAGTGATCTTTTATACACCTGTTTGGTTAGTGATCATTTATACACCTGTTTGGTCAGTGATCATTTATTAACCTGTTTGGGATAGTTATCAATTACTGACCTGTTTGGTTAGTGATCATTTATAAACCTGTTTGGGATAGTGATCATTTATAAACCTGTTTGGGATAGTTATCATTTACTGACCTGTTTGGTTAGTTATCATTTACTGACCTGTTTGGTTAGTTATCATTTACTGACCTGTTTGGTTAGTGATCATTTATAGACCTGTTGGGTCAGTGATCATTTACTGACCTGTTTGGTTAGTGATCATTTATAGACCTGTTTGGTTAGTGATCATTTATAGACCTGTTTGGTCAGTGATCATTTATTAACCTGTTTGGTTAGTGATCATTTATAGACCTGTTTGGTCAGTGATCATTTATTAACCTGTTTGGTCAGTGATAATTTATTAACCTGTTTGGTTAGTGATCATTTACTGACCTGTTTGGTTAGTGATCATTTATAGACCTGTTGGGTCAGTGATCATTTACTGACCTGTTTGGTTAGTGATCATTTATAGACCTGTTCGGTTAGTGATAATTATTGACCTGTTTGGTTAGTGATCATTTATTAACCTGTTTGGTTAGTGATCATTTACTGACCTGTTTGGTTAGTGATCATTTATAGACCTGTTTGGTCAGTGATCATTTATTAACCTGTTTGGCTAGTGATCATTTATAGATCTGTTTGGTCAGTGATCATGTATTAACCTGTTTGGTTAGTGATCATTTACTGACCTGTTTGGTTAGTGATCATTTATAGACCTGTTGGGTCAGTGATCATTTACTGACCTGTTTGGTTAGTGATCATTTATAGACCTGTTTGGTTAGTGATCATTTATAGACCTGTTTGGTCAGTGATCATTTATTAACCTGTTTGGTTAGTGATCATTTATAGACCTGTTTGGTCAGTGATCATTTATTAACCTGTTTGGGATAGTTATCATTTACTGACCTGTTTGGTTAGTGATCATTTACTGACCTGTTTGGTTAGTGATCATTTATAGACCTGTTGGGTCAGTGATCATTTATTAACCTGTTTGGGATAGTTATCATTTACTGACCTGTTTGGTTAGTTATCATTTATAGACCTGTTTGGTTAGTTATCATTTACTGACCTGTTTGGTTAGTGATCTTTTATACACCTGTTTGGTTAGTGATCATTTATACACCTGTTTGGTCAGTGATAATTTATTAACCTGTTTGGGTCAGTGATCATTTATACACCTGTTTGGGTCAGTGATCATTTATAAACCTGTTTTGTTAGTGATCATTTATAAACCTGTTTGGTTAGTTATCATTTACTGACCTGTTTGGTTAGTGATCATTTATAAACCTGTTTGGGATAGTGATCATTTATAAACCTGTTTGGTTAGTGATAGTGATCATTTATAGACCTGTTTGGTTCAGTGATCATTTACTGACCTGTTTGGTTAGTGATCATTTACCTGTTTAGACCTGTTTGGTTAGTGATCATTTATAGACCTGTTTGGTCAGTGATCATTTATTAACCTGTTTGGTTAGTGATCATTTATAGACCTGTTTGGTCAGTGATCATTTATTAACCTGTTTGGTTAGTTATCATTTACTGACCTGTTTGGTTAGTGATCATTTACTGACCTGTTTGGTTAGTGATCATTTATAGACATGTTGGGTCAGTGATCATTTATTAACCTGTTTGGGATAGTTATCATTTACTGACCTGTTTGGTTAGTTATCATTTATAGACCTGTTTGGTTAGTTATCATTTACTGACCTGTTTGGTTAGTGATCTTTTATACACCTGTTTGGTTAGTGATCATTTATACACCTGTTTGGTCAGTGATAATTTACTGACCTGTTTGGTTAGTGATCATTTATACACCTGTTTGGGTCAGTGATCATTTATAAACCTGTTTGGTTAGTGATCATTTATAAACCTGTTTGGTTAGTTATCATTTACTGACCTGTTTGGTTAGTGATCATTTATAAACCTGTTTGGGATAGTGATCATTTATAAACCTGTTTGGGATAGTTATCATTTACTGACCTGTTTGGTTAGTGATCATTTATAGACCTGTTTGGTCAGTGATCATTTACTGACCTGTTTGGGATAGTTATCATTTACTGACCTGTTTGGTTAGTTATCATTTATTAACCTGTTTGGTTAGTTATCATTTACTGACCTGTTTGGTTAGTGATCATTTATAAACCTGTTTGGGATAGTGATCATTTATAAACCTGTTTGGGATAGTTATCATTTACTGACCTGTTTGGTTAGTGATCATTTATAGACCTGTTTGGTCAGTGATCATTTACTGACCTGTTTGGGATAGTTATCATTTACTGACCTGTTTGGTTAGTTATCATTTACTGACCTGTTTGGTTAGTTATCATTTACTGACCTGTTTGGTTAGTGATCATTTATACACCTGTTTGGTTAGTGATCATTTATAAACCTGTTTGGGATAGTGATCATTTCTAAAACTGTTTGGCATATTGATTTTATAAACCTGTTTGGGTTAGTGGTCATTTATAAACCTGTTTGGTTAGTGATAATTTATAAACCTGTTTGGGTCAGTGATCATTTATACACCTGTTTGGGTCAGTGATCATTTATAAACCTGTTTGGTTAGTGATCATTTATAAACCTGTTTGGGTCAGTGATCATTTATACACCTGTTTGGTTAGTGATCATTTATAAACCTGTTTGGTTAGTGAATATTTATAAACCTGTTTGGGTCAGTGATCATTTATACACCTGTTTGGTTAGTGATCATTTATAAACCTGTTTGGGAGAGTGATCATTTATAAACCTGTTTGGTTAGTCATAATTTATACACCTGTTTGGTTAGTGATCATTTATAAACCTGTTTGGTTAGTGATCATTTATAAACCTGTTTGGGAGAGTGATCATTTATAAACCTGTTTGGTTAGTCATAATTTATACACCTGTTTGGTTAGTGATCATGTATAAACCTGTTTGGTTAGTGAACATTTATAAACCTGTTTGGTTAGTGATCATTTATATTGGCTCTATTTACCCTCATTATGCATTCTGTTCACCATTCTAAATGTGGAAAGAATCCATATGTTCTTCTGACATATGAACACAGAAATACTGGACATTTTTAACTATTATGGTGACAATTTGACAAAATTACAGTAATGGTCTTGAATTGGGCTTGTGTTGCTCTAGTGTCGGTCTTGACTCGGACTCGCCCCGCTTTCGCCCCTGTCCCGGTTTTAAATTTGCTCTGGTCTTGGTCTTGACTCAGTCTTGTTTTAGGTGGTCTCGAACACAACACTGATTTGTACTATAGGTACTAGTAAGTAAGAGAACCCTTTCAGTCCTACAACTCCTGCATTTGTTTCCTATTGCCGTTCTGAATCTAGGCCACCAAACACACATGAATACCTCAAACAAAGGCACAGTACTGCAGTGTGGATAGTAGCAGATGCTACTGGCTGCCAATCACACAGGAAGTTGAAGCCAGTCTCTGTGAGGTGGGGGGCTGAAGCCAGTCTCTGTGAGGTGGGGGGCTGAAGCCAGTCTCTGTGAGGTGGGGGGCTGAAGCCAGTCTCTGTGAGGTGGGGGCTGCAGCCAGTCTCTGTGAGGTGGGGGCTGAAGCCAGTCTCTGTGAAGTGAAAGGACTGAAACCAGTCTCTGTGAGTTAGGAGGCTGAAGCCAGTCTCTGTGAGATGGGAGGCTGAAGCCAGTCTCTGTGAGGTGGGGGGCTGAAGCCAGTCTCTGTGACGTGAAAGGACTGAAACCAGTCTCTGTGACGTGAAAGGACTGAAACCAGTCTCTGTGTGGTGGGGGGCTGAAGCCAGTCTCTGTGAGGTGGGGGGCTGAAGCCAGTCTCTGTGAGGTGAAAGGACTGAAGCCAGTCTCTGTGAGGTGGGGGACTGAAGCCAGTCTCTGTAAGGTGGGAGGCTGAAGCCAGTCTCTGTGAGGTGGGAGGCTGAAGCCGGTCTCTGTGAGGTGGGGGCTGAAGCCAGTCTCTGTGAGGTGGGAGGCTGAAGCCGGTCTCTGTGAGGTGGGGGCTGAAGCCAGTCTCTGTGAGATGGGAGGCTGAAGCCAGTCTCTGTGAGATGGGGGCTGAAGCCAGTCTCTGTGAGGTGGGGGCTGAAGCCAGTCTCTGTGAGGTGGGGGACTGAAACCAGTCTCTGTGAGGTGGGGACTGAAACCAGTCTCTGTGAGGTGGGGGACTGAAGCCATTCTCTGTGAGGTGGGAGGCTGAACCGGTCTCTGTGAGGTGGGGGACTGAAGCCATTCTCTGTGAGGTGGGGGAGGCTGAAGCCAGTCTCTGTGAGGTGGGGGCTGAAGCCAGTCTCTGTGAGATGGGAGGCTGAAGCCAGTCTCTGTGAGGTGGAAGGACTGAAGCCAGTCTCTGTGAGGTGGGGGACTGAAGCCAGTCTCTGTGAGGTGGGGGACTGAAGCCAGTCTCTGTGAGGTGGGGGACTGAAACCGGCCTCTGTGAGGTGGGAGGCTGAAGCCAGTCTCTGTGAGGTGGTGGAAACCATGAGGTGGGGGACTGAAACCAGTCTCTGTGAGGTGGGGGCTGAAGCCAGTCTCTGTGAGGTGAAATGACTGAAACCAGTCTCTGTGAGGTGGGGGCCTGAAACCAGTCTCTGTGTGGTGGGAGGCTGAAGCCAGTCTCTGTGAGGTGGGGGACTGAAGCCAGTCTCTGTGAGGTGGGGGACTGAAGCCAGTCTCTGTGAGGTGGGGGCCTGAAACCAGTCTCTGTGTGGTGGGAGGCTGAAGCCAGTCTCTGTGAGGTGGGGGACTGAAGCCAGTCTCTGTGAGGTGGGAGCGTTTGATTAACATGATTACACACAGGCGGTGGGCTAAAAAGATCAGAGTGGTGGGTGTGTGTGAGTGTGTGTGTGTGTAAAATCGTCTTGTCATGCTTGCGAGGCTCAGCTCTGAAAGTCAGTCAGGCCTGCACCAGTGATGAAACTGTAAACCGGTTAACCAGTTGTCGGGAGGGAGGAAACGGTGAACTGGTAATACTGTACCACTGGAGTCAGGGAGTTGTGCCCCAGACAGATTTCCCTAGAGAGATGAGTCATCACAGAGACACACACACACACACACACACACACAACACAATAATTATAATTCTCCGTGCCACAAAATCTTCATAGAACAAAAACATTTAAAATGCACGCACGCACACATGCACACACACCCACACACACACACACACACACACACACATACACACACACACACACACACAACTTTGTCTATGTAGATAACCTGAGAGGTCTACAAACAGTTTCAACATTTGGTTTCTTCAGATTATAACCATCTGTCAGATTACGTCTGCTCTGCTCTGCTCCAACTCAACAACATCTTCTTAGTCAGATCATAATCTGTTACATATAGTATAATATTGTATAATCTGTCGCTTGATGTTTGACAGTGAACAGTGGCAGGGACACAGGTGTCATGTCACACAGCCAACAGTGTCTTATGGATAACAGAATGCATTACTTCAGTACCATCTCAACATAATGAGGAGGAGAGAGGCAGGAGGACAGGGGAATAGAGACAGGAGGAGAAGGAACATAGAGGGGGAGAGGGAAGAGAGACAGGAGGAGAGGGAAGAGAGACAGGAGGAGAAGGAACATACAGGGGAGAGGGAAGAGAGACAGGAGGAAAGGAACTACAGGAGGAGAGGGAAGAGAGACAGGAGGAGAGGGAAGAGAGACATGAGGTGGAGGGAAGAGAGACAGGTGGGAGAAGGAACATCAGGGGAGAGGGAAGAGAGACAGGAGGAGAAGGAACATACAGGAGGAGAGGGAATAGAGACAGGAGAGAGGGAAGAGAGACAGGAGGAGAGGGAAGAGAGACAGGAGGAGAGGGAAGAGAGACAGGGGAGAGGGAAGAGAGACAGGAGGAGAAGGAACATAGAGGAGGAGAGGGAATAGAGACAGGAGGAGAGGGAAGAGAGACAGGAGGAGAAGGAACATAGAGGGGGGAGAGGGAAGAGAGACAGGAGGAGAGGGAAGAGAGACAGGAGAGAGGGATGAGAGACGGGAGAGAAGGAACATAGAGGAGGAGAGGGAATAGAGACAGGAGGGAGGGAGAGGGAGGAGAGAGACAGGAGGAGAGGGAAGAGAGACAGGAGGAGAGGGAAGAGAGACAGGAGGAGAGGGAAGAGAGACAGGAGGAGAGGGAAGAGAGACAGGAGGAGAGGGAAGAGAGACAGGAGGAGAGGGAAGAGAGACAGGAGGAGAGGGAAGAGAGACAGGAGGAGAGGGAAGAGAGACAGGAGGAGAGGGAAGAGAGACAGGAGGAGAGGGATGAGAGACAGGAGGAAGAAGAGACAGGAGGAGAGGGAAGAGAGACAGGAGGAGAGGGAAGAGAGACAGGAGGGAGGGATGAGAGACAGGAAGATGAGAGACAGGAGGGAGACAGGGATGATAGTAGGGAAGTATAGACAGGAGGAGAGGGAAGGGAGACAGGAGGGAGGGAAGAGAGACAGGAGGAGAGGGAAGAGAGACAGGAGGAGAGGGAAGAGAGACAGGAGGAGAGGGAAGAGAGACAGGCGGAGAAGGAACATAGAGGGGGAGAGGGAAGAGAGACAGGAGGAGAGGGAAGAGAGACAGGAGGAGAGGAAGAGAGACAGGAGGAGAAGGAACATACAGGGGAGAGGGAAGAGAGACAGGAGGAGAAGGAACAGACAGGGGGAGAGGGAAGAGAGACGGGAGGAGAAGGAACAGACAGGGGGAGGGAGAGAGACGGGAGGAGAAGGAACATACAGGGGAGAGGGAAGAGAGACAGGAGGAGAAGGAACATACAGGGGGAGAGGGAAGAGAGACGGGAGGAGAGGGATGAGAGACGGGAGGAGGGATGAGAGACAGGAGGAGAAGGAACATAGAGGGGGAGAGGGAAGAGAGACGGGAGGAGAGGGATGAGAGACGGGAGGAGAGGGAAGAGAGACAGGAGGAGAGGGAAGAGAGACGGGAGGAGAGGGAAGAGAGACAGGAGGAGGGAAGAGAGACAGGAGGAGAGGGATGAGAGGGGAGGAGAGGGAAGAGAGACAGGAGGAGAGGGAAGAGAGACGGGAGGAGAGGGAAGAGAGACGGGAGGAGATGGAAGAGAGGCAGACGGAAGAATATGATGGAAGAACGGAAGAGAAAGACATCAACAACTGAACACAGGAGAACATTTTAAAACCTCTTAAGGATCTCTACAGATCGGTGTCCCACCCACGGGACGGTTGAGCTAATGTGTGCTAATGTGATTAACATGAGGTTGTAAGTAACAAGAACATTTCCCAGGACATAGACATGTCTGATATGGGCAGAAAGCTTAAATTCCTGTTAATCTAACTGCACTGTCCAATTTACAGTAGCTATTACATTGAAAGAATACCATGCTACTGTTTGAAGAGAGTGCACAGTTATGAACTTGAAAAGTTATTGATATTCCAATTCGGCACATTTGGGCAGTCTTGATACAAAAAGTTGAACATAATTGCAATGGTCCATTAGATCAGTCTAAAACTTTGCACATACACTGCTGCCATCTAGAGGCCAATATCTAAATTGCGCCTGGGCTGGAATAATACATTATGGCCTTTCTCTTGCATTTCAAAGATGGTACAAAAAAATACAAAACAATTGTATTTTTCTTTGTATTAACTTTTACCATATCTAATGTGTTATATTCTCCTACATTAGTTTCACATTTCCACAAACTTCAAAGTGTTTCCTTTCAAATGGTATCAAGACTATGCATACCTTCGCTTCAGGTCTTGAGCTACAGGCAGTTAGATTTGAGTATGTCGTTTTAGGCGAAAATTGAAAAAAAGGGGCGGATCCTTAATGAATCACTTCTTTATTTCAAGAATGTTCAACTTAATTCTCAGGGGGAAACATAAAAACGACTCATTATCACACACTCTGAGGCATGTCTGCACACACGAACACACACACAAAGTGCATCCCTTTGCCTAAACAGACTCTCGATAAAATGTATTACTTTCAAAATGCTCAAAACATTTTAATAAGAACCGACTTAAAGGCAAAACATCTTCCCCCAGTATCTCTGTAAATAAGATACGTCTGTCTGTCCGTCTGTCCTTCTGTCTGTCTGTCCACGTAATTATAAACGTACACAGTAAGAACCAAGATTAGGTCACTTAACATAAGCAAGACATTTGAGCACCTGGTTGTATCTATGTCCATAAACCAGAAAGCACATTTATGTGTTGCTGGGATTTTTCGCTCCCCCTGATGCCATAACTGATGTTATTGATGCTATATCCGAGTGCTTAATTTAAGGATCCGCCCCCCTTTTTTATTTTCACCTAATATTACATACCCAAATCTAACTGCCTGAAGCGAGGATATGCATATTGCATGCTGTCATTCGGGTTTGGGGACGTTAACGGGTGTCCTGACTCTCTGATATGCATACCACCCTGCGCACCATGCAAGCTGTGCTGCTACTTTTAAAGGGCCAACCACTGTAGTTATACATGATGTGGTTAACTGTATGGATAAAAAGCAACATTAACCTGTCAAAGGCTTTTGATACATTTGATCACTCATTGCTAATTCAGAGGCTTTCCTCAATTGGCCTTGACCAGGCTGCATGTAACTGGTTAACAACGTACTTGACCGAAAGAACTCAATGTGTATCTACTGATGATGTTAAATCAGGTTTCCTGGATATTACAAATGTAACCTGCACTTGTATGCCAATGATACTGTTGTGTGTGCTATTACCCCCATGACTGATCAGGCTCTATCTGAACTACAGTCTGCCTTCATTGTATTACAGTAAAACTTTCTGGAGTTAGTCTTGTATTGCAGGTAAAACTAAGTACAGTGGGGCAAAAAAGTATTTAGTCAGCCACCAATTGTGCAAGTTCTCCCACTTAAAAAGATGAGAGGCCTGTAATTTTCATCATAGTTACACTTCAACTATGACAGACAAAATGAAAAAAATAATCCAGAAAATCTCATTGTAGGATTTTTTATGAATTTATTTGCAAATTATGGTGGAAAATAAGTATCAGCCCCCAGCCCAGCTGTGCCCTGGATACCATATGTGAATTGATTGCCCCTCATCTATCTTCAGAGCTCGTGCTGTTAGGTGACCTAAAGTTGGACATGCTTAACACCCCGGCCATCCTACAATCTAAGCTTGATGCCCTCAATCTAACACAAATTATCAATGAACCTACCAGGTCCACCCCCAAATCTGTAAACAGAGACAATATCATCCTATCCAACATGCCCTCCAAATACACCTCTGCTGTCTTCAACCAGGATCTCAGCGATCACTGCCTCATTGCCTGCGTCCGTAATGGATCTGCGGTCAAACGACCACCCCTCATCACTGTCAAACGCTCCCTAAAACACTTCAGCGAGCAGGCCTTTCTAATCGACCAGACCCGGGTATCCTGGAAGGATATTGACCTCATTCCGTCAGTAGAGGATGCCTGGTTATTCTTTAAAAGTGCTTCCCTCACTATCTTAAATGAGCATGCCCCATTCAAAAAATGTAGAACCAGGAACAGATATAGCCCTTGGTTCACTCCAGACCTGACTGCCCTTGACCAGCACAAAAACATTCTGTGGCGTACTGCATTAGCATCAAATAGCCCTCGCGATATGCAACTTTTCAGGGAAGTTAGGAACCCATATACACAGGAAGTTGGGAAAGCAAAGGCTAGCTTTTTCAAACAGACATTTGCCTGCTGCAGCACAAACTCCAACAATTTCTGGGACACTGAAGTCCATGGAGAATAAGAGCACCTCCTCCCAGCTGCCCACTGCACTAAGGCTTGGAAACACATTTTTCTACGGCTGGCCATGCTTTCCACCTGGCTGCCCCTACCCCGGTCAACAGCCCTGCACCCTCCACAGCAACTTTCCCAAGTCTCCCCCACTTCTCCTTCACTCAAATCCAGATAGCTGATGTTCTGAAAGAGCTGCAAAATCTGAACCCCTACAAATAAGCCGGGCTAGACAATCTGGACTCTCTCTATCTAAAATTATTAGCCAAAATTGTTGCAACCCCTATTCCTAGCCTGTTCAACCTCTTTCGTATCATCTGAGGTCCCCAAGAATTGGAAAGCTGCTGCGGTCATGCCCCTCTTCAAAGGGAGAGACACTCTAGACCCAAACTGCTACAGACCTAAATCTATCCTACCTAAGGTCTTCGGAAGCCAAGTTAACAAACAGATCACTGACCATTTCAAATCCCACCATACCTTCTCCGCTATGCAATCTGGTTTACGAGCTGGTCATGGGTGCATCTCAGCCACGCTCAAGGTCCTAAACGATATTATAAACGCCATCGATAAGAGACAATACTGTGCAACCATATTAATTTACCTGGCCAAGGCTTTTGACTGTCAATCACCACATTCTTATCGGCAGACTCAACAGCCTTGGTTTCTCGCCTGGTTCACCAACTACTTCCCAGACAGAGTTCCGTGTGTCAAATCGGAGGGCCTGTTGTCTGGACCTCTGGCAGTTTCTATGGGGGTGCCACAGGGTTCAATACTCGGGCCGACTCTTTTCTCTGTATACATCAATGATGTCACTCTTGCTGCTGGTGATTCTCTGATCCACCTCTACACAGATGACACCATTCTGTATATTTATGGCCCTTCTTTGGACACTGTTAACTAACCTCCAGACGAGCTTCAATGCCATACAACTCTCCATCTGTGGCCTCCATCTGCTCTTAAATGCAAGTAAAACTAAATCTATGCTCTTCAACCGATCGCTGCCCACACCTGCCTGCCTGTCCAGCATCACTACTCTGGACGGCTCTGACTTAGAATATGTGGACAACTACAAATACCTAGGTGTCTGGTTAGACTGTAAACTCTCCTTCCAAACTCACATTAAGCATCTCCAATCCAAAATTAAATCTAGAATCGGCTTCTTATTTCGCAATAAAAGCATCCTTCACTCATGCTGCCAAACATACCCTCGTAAAACTGACTATCCTACCGATCCTTGATTTTGGCGATGTCATTTACAAAATAGCCTCCAACACTCTACTCATATGTAAGTCTTTGCTAGGTAAAGCCACGCCTTATCTCAGCTCAGTGGTCACCATAGCAACACCCTACCGTAGCACGCACTCCAGCAGGCATATTTCACTGGTCACCCCCAAAGCCAATTCCTCCTTCGGCCGACTTTCCTTCCAGTTCTCTGCTGCCAATGACTGGAATGAACTTCAAAAATCACTGAAGCTGGAGACACATATCTCCGTCACTAGCTTTAAGCTCCAGCTGTCAGAGCAGCACACAGATCACTGCACCTGTACATAGCCCATCTGTAAATAGCCCATACAACTACCTCATCCCCATTCTGTTATTGATTTTATTTATTTTGCTCCTTTGCACCCCAGTATCTCTACTTGTACATCTATCACTCCTGTGTTTAATTGCTATATTGTAATTATTTCGCCACTGTGGCCTATTTATTGCCTCCCTTATCCTACTTCATTTGCATACACTGTATTTATTTATTTAAAAAAATGAAAGTGTTTGTTTTTTATGAGCCTGTTTTTCTTTCTGCTTGTATTTTGTATTCATATTGATGTGTGTTTTTCTGTAATTTATGTAATTCAGGGCTCATCTGTAAAAGACTCCCTGATAAAATAAAGGTTAAATAAATAAACAAAATAAAATATAACGTGGCATTTCCTATGGAGAATTCTAACGATGAACAATGTTTACAAGGTATTCATACAAAAGGACTTTGTCCAAAAGAAGTGAAACTACCTGCCAACTTGTCCTGCTTGGCTCAGTCAGTAAGAGCATGGTGCTTACTGTGACAATGGTTGTGAGTTTGTATCCTGGGATCACCCATCTATAAAATGTATGGAGACTAATTCACTTTGGATAAAAGTGTCTGCTAAATGGCAGAATTATAGTGTGACGGAGAAGTCCGTCACTGGCCGCAGGCAGCATTTGGTACACTAACACACACATTCGTCGCACCTCCCTGCTCTGTTATCAGATAAGTTAACAATGTGGGTTGACACACAAATTAACGTCCCTATCTTAGTACATACATTTCACTCTTACCTCCGGTCAGTACCCGGTTATGGTATAAAGACTATACAGACAAGTGTTCATGTTTTATTTAAGCAACATTTATTACACTTATGGATGACCGCGTTGTTTGTTTGGTTCTGTTCCTCTCTCCATCTCTGTAGCTTCTGGGTATGCTGGGATAAGGACCCGAGCTAAGGCAATCAGGCTGACTTTGTAGTGCCTGTCCTGAATGGCTCGTTAATGTAAATGAACACATTGAAAGACACCATGTGTCACGCCCTGGTCTTAGTATTTTGTGTTTTCTTTATTATTTTGGTCAGGCCAGGGTGTGACATGGGTTTTTTGTGGTGTGTTTTGTCTTGGGGTTTTGTTAGGTATTGGGTTTGTGGCTTAGTGGGGTATCTAGCATAGTCTATGGCTGTCTGGAGTGGTTCTCAATCAGAGGCAGGTGTTTATCGTTGTCTCTGATTGGGAACCATATTTAGGCAGCAATATTCTTTGAGTGTTTCGTGGGTGATTGTTCCTGTCTCTGTGTTTGTTGCACCAGATGGGCTCAGTCACTTTGGTTTTTATATTTTCCTTGTTTTGGAAGAGAAGAGAACGTGAGCCGGGTGCGCCATTCTCCTTGCGGAGATGGTGCTAAATCCTTCAACACGGTCGGTCCCTGGGATTGGGCTTGCCAACATGATTCGGTTTGCTTGGAAGGAAAAGGAGTTGGAGCCTTTAGGACGGGAAACTTTTGGAAGGATAATATTGATGGGGATTCTAAAGCTGACGGTGAAGGACGTGTTTTGTTTCCAAGGCAACTCGTTGGAGGGAGCATACGACGTGGCACTATATACAGAGGAGAAACACGATGATATCCTGAGAAGGGCAAGAGCAGTGGGAGGTGAGAGGCTGATGAGCCACTATGAAATAACGAGCCTGGTGAGGAACAACTTTAGGGTTGTAACTGTCAACATATACAACCCATACGTTAAGGACGAAGAGGTGAGGGCCTTTCTGGGGACATACATGGATAACGTCTCCTCAGCAAGGCACCTCAAAGACTCCCTTGGGTTTTGGAATGGGAGGAGAGGCTTCCAGGCCCTCCTCAGGGAGGACCCAAAGGGACATGGTGGCTACCTCCATCCTCCTGCTATGTTCTCCTGGGGGCTGACAGGGGACGTTGTTTTATTCAGCCCCCATTTTTTATGGCCTATGGCCACATCTTCAGTGCAACACAAGAAAATGCAGATTTTGTGGATCTGGGGAGCACGAGCGAAGGATTGTGACGAGCCTAAGGCGTGCCACGGGTGTGGCTCGTTAGCACACCTGTGGCGGGGGTGCCTGGCTCGTCAGAGGTCATACGCGTCTGTGGCTGGGGGAGCAGGAGCGGGGGATGGGGGAAGAAGAGGAGGGGAAGGAAGAATGCCTCATGACCAGAGTACAGGTCCAGAGGGGAGGGTCGCAAGGAAGGAGGAGGAGCAAGAAGCGGCGGATGGAAGAGAGAAGAAACAGAAGGCACGGGAGTAGGAGAACCAGGAAAAGCGGCGGAAGAAGGCAACCGAGTGGAGGAGCATGAGAGAGAAGAAAGCGAGGGAGGAGTGGTGGAGAAGGAGATGGTGGAAGAGCAAGTGGACTGGGGGGAAAGTGCCCTGGTGGAAGAGATGAGGGGTATGGTGGAGGAACTGGCAGGGGGGAGGGTGGTATCTCTCCACTGCCACCATCACCAAAGAAGAGAATGAAGAGGAGGGTGCGATTGGCCGACAGTGAGAGGGAGGGGATGGTCAAGAGAGTGATGGGGGTGGGTGAAACCTCTGGGTTGCTGCTGGTTTCCCCAGGCCCTCAACTTCTGTTGGGTGGGGACACACCTAACAAGACTCAGGACTGGGTACAGGAGGAGGTGGAGAGTTTTTTGTTTGGGGACTCAGCCTCCCCTATTTTTTTCCAAACCACTTGCAGCACTGGGGAGGGGGAGGAGTGTGGGGGTAGACCCAGGGTGCAGGGCACCCCGGAGCCAAACACTATTCCTGCATCCTGGGTTGGTGAGATGGAGGAAGAGGGGGATGTCGGGAGTACGGATGGTGTTTTCACAGGTAGATATGGAGCAGGGGAGCATCGGGTGAGTCTCCTGTTTTTTTTTTTTTTCTGTCTGGGTTTAGTATTTGTGTGTATTACATGTTTTTATTTTATTCTTTCATGGGGTCTAATTTTACTTTCGTTAGTTTAAATGTAAGGGGTTTAAGGAATTTTGTTAAGAGGAGGGCGGTTTTTAGTTATTTGGAGGGTGTGGGGTTTGATTATCACAAATTAGTGATAGGGGGGGATTTTAATACAGATTTAGGAATAGGGGGGATAGCAGTGCAGGCGCCATCACCGGGCTAATGGCTTGCCATGGTCTGGTTGATGGTGGCCTGCACACTACTCCGAAAATGGCCGGTCCTACATGGCGCAACTCCAGGGGGGTTGAGCGGAGGCTCGACTATATTTTTGTACCCAGGTCTTTGGGTAAGTTGTCTGGGCGGCTGTTGCCTGTTTTCTTTTCGGATCACGACGGGGTGCTCCTGCAGGTGGGGTCGCCAGTCTGCCTCTTTGGTAGGGGGTACTGGAAGTTAGATCGGGATGTGCTGGAGGAGCAGGCTTTTGTTGACGGGTTTTATGGTTTCTTTTGGAGGCTTGAAGGCCTCCGGTCCATGTGCGAGGGGGTGTTAGAGTGGTGGGAATTAGTTAAGGTGAGGATTAGGGCTTTTATAATAGGGTATTGCAAGAGGGAAAAAAGGGAGGAGAGGAGGGAGGTGGATCGTTTCCAAAGGTTAATTGAACTCGAGTACGAGGCAGGCAACCTCGGCGGGTTGTTTGACTGGGAGAGATCCGCTACCCTAAAGGCGCAGCTCAGGGAGTTGCAGGAGCGGAAGGCTCGAGCTTTCCTGGAGTGTGCGCATAGTGGCTTTCTAGAACACAATGAGACTTGTTCTGCTATGTTCTTTAAGTCGGTTAGGGCCAGACAGAGTAGGAAGGTAATACATGGCGTTAGGGAAGAAAATGGTAGTATAGTTAGAGAACCAGAGGATATGGTCAGGGTGACAACTGATCATTTCCAAGGTTTATTTAAGGAAAGGGAAATAGATGTAGAGCACGGAAATGTGTTTTTAGAACACTTGTCCAGGCGGTTGCCGGAGGACATTAGAGAAGTGATGGAGGCCCAGATCTCACTAGAAGAGGTTGAGAGCGCTCTTAGGAGGATGGGAAAAGGGAAGTTGCCTGGGATGGATGGGCTGCCGGCTGAATTTTATCTGAAGTTTTGGGGTATACTTGGACCAGTGGTCCTCGATGTCTTGAAGGCCATCCTTGAGACGGGCGTCCCGGGGGGGATCAATGGCTGTTGGTGTGCTGTCACTTTTATATAAGAAGGGGGAAGTAACAGACCTTGGCAACTGGCGGCCGTTGACCATGCTGTGTGTAGATTACAAGCTACTTGCAAAGGTTTTAGCAGACCGGTTGCGCACAGCCCTTCCCTACGTCGTCCATGAGGATCAGACGTGCGGGGTAGAGGGCCGCTCTATTAGATGGAACCTACAGTTAATCAGGGACTCCATCGCTTGGGTTGAAGATAGAGGACTGCCTTTAATGGTAGCAGCGCTAGATCAGGCGAAAGCCTTTGATCGCGTGAATAGATCCTTTTTATTCAGAGTGTTAGGTCGATTAGGATTTGGGGAGAAGTTCATAGGATGGATTCGTACATTATATGTCGGAGCGGGGTGCCGAGTTAGTGTAAATAGTCACGTTTTTGACCTCTCGTCTGGGGTCAGGCAGGGGTGCCCACTCTCGGCTCTCCTCTTCGTTCTGTACATGGAGCCTCTGGGGGCTGCCATTAGGGCAGACACAGGGGTGGAAGGCTTGTTGATCCCTGGAAGTGGTGGGCTGCGTGTTAAGATGACGCAGTACGCTGACAACACTTCCTTGCTGCAGTGCAAGGACTCGTGCCTGACAAGGTCCCTTGCCATCTTTGGGGATTTCACCCGAGCGTCGGGAGCAGTTCTGAACCATGCAAAGTCTTCCGTCAAGTTTTTCGGAAGATGGCGCGGTAGAACGGATGTGCCCGGGGGGTTCTCTCTCTGTGAGGGGGCCCTGAGGATTCTCAGGGTCCATTTTGAGACCTCCGGCTCAGCGACGCTAAACTGGAACATGCGTATTGCAGTGGTACAGAGGAAGCTAGCAATATGGAAGGCTAGGTATTTGTCTTTTATGGGCAAAGTCCTGGTCCTAAAGGTGGATGTGTTGCCGTCTCTTTTGTATTTGGCGTACATCTACCCATTGCCGGCTTGTCTGAGGAGGCCTCTAGTGAGGCTTGTGTTTCAGTTCATGTGGAGTGGCAGGTGCGAGTGGGTCGCCAGGGAACGCATGCTCTGTCCCATCGGGGAGGGAGGTAGGGGGTACCACATTTCCCCCTCAAGCTGGACGCAATTTTTGTTTCTTTCTTGTTAACGGACCTTGCTCATCCAGTGATACACCCGTCTGGTTACCTCCTGCGGGTGGACCTTCTCGTATCAGGCGAGAAGCATAATGGTGTGGTCTAACACGGGTCCTCAGGCGGAACAGCTGCCGTGGCACTTTGGTCATGCGGCCAAGTGGCTACGTGCGCACCCTGAGGTTGAAGTTGCCTGAGTAGGTTTAGATCACAGGCACCTGTACGAGGAGGTCAGAAAGGCAGGGAGTCTGGCGCCTGTAGTGGGCATCTCGGAAGTGGTCTGGGAGGGAGTGCAGGCACGGGGTCTGGACAACAGGCTCAAGGACCTGAATTGGTTGAGCCTCCATAAGTGCTTGCCGGTACGTTCCATCATGTACCGGTATAGTTTGGTGCAATCCCCCACCTGTCCAAGATCCTCTTGTGGCAGGGAGGAGACTGTGCGCCATGTCTTTTGGGACTGTGCCTTTGCCGGAGTAGTATGGGCTAGGGCACGGGTGTTGTTAGGTTTGGTAAGAGGGGATTTTGTATTGACGTGGGCCAGGTTAGAGAGAGGTGTAGGGAGAGCGAGAGGGACGGATAGGGACAGGTTTCTGCTCTGGCTTCTCATGAGTCTCTTTAAACGGGGGCTGTGGGAAGCCAGGCAGAACATGGTGAAGACAGGGAGAGATTGGGGGGTGGAAGGGATAGTGAGGAGGGTGGAAGGAGATTTGAGGGGGAGGATGAAGAGGGAGGAGAGGAAGTGGGGGCAGCATGCTGCTCGGGAGAGGTGGAAGGGGGGTTTAGGGCTGGGTGTCATTTAGATTTGTAAGGGGATAGATTAGGGACGGGGAGATAGGGAAAGGTAGTTTGTAGGGTGACGGGGAGGGAAGATACTCCCCTGAGGTTTTGTTTGGGGTTTTTGTTTAGTTAAATTAAAATACCATTTTTGGAATATGTATGAAAATTATAAGTTGTAAAGAATGAATGGTATTGAAGGTAATAAATTATTTTTTATTAAAAAAAATAGTCTGTTTAGGTTTTCTCACATTTATTGTTTTTTTTAGTTTATTCATGTATAGTTTTCTCCATTAAAAATCATGAATAACAATCACGCTGCATTTTGGTCCGCCTCTACTTCACCTAAAGAAAACCGTTACACCATGTCAGTAGTGATTTTGTAAATGTTATATTGGTATATTATGTCATGAAAAACGTGTTGCAATGTATAGACTTTAGTGTGTTTAGCTGAATGGAAAATGTAGGCTTTGAACAAGTAATTGCTTAATTAATTAGTGCTGATTATGTTCTGATGGGAGGGGCTTCCCCTACAAAAGGAGCCTCTCTTTCAGGTCAAAGGGGAGTCATTTTGGGAATTAGCTCTTGATGGGGGCAGCATTGTTTTTAAGCTGGCCCCATAATGGATACTTTGGATGGCTGTTTTTGTTCTGGAATCACTATGTAAATAAACACCCTGAAGCACAGAAGTACTTTTGAGGTCAGGTTTTTCAGTTAGGCCTTCTGGCCTACTCTACGTGACATATAGACTATTTATTTAGTCTATAATCAAATGTAAATTAGATCAAATGGAGAAAAATAAAATAAAATATCTCCTTGTTCAGTTTCTGCAATTTTGTGGCTTAATTGTAGAGATACAGGACCAGACAGTAAAAGTATGAATGTCAGCTGGCTCTGTGTTTAGGCAGCCATTTTGTTCAGTTGAGTGTATAATTCTGGGTGTGGGGTTGAGTTTCCCATAAACACTGATCTTAGGTCAGTTTTGAATTGTTCCCTCTAATGGTTAATGTTTAAATCAAATCACATCCGTCACATGCTCCGAATACAATAGAGTATAACCGTACGGTGAAATGCTTACTTACAAGCCCTTAACTGACAATTCAGTTTCAAGAAAGACTTAAGAAAATAATTACTAAATAAATTAAAGTAAAAATAGTCAAATAAAAATTAAAAGTAACACAATTAAAGTAATAATTCTTTAGGCGGCCATATTCCTGATGTTGCTGATGAGTCTCCTGCTGTACTCTCTGTGGTCCACTGGTTTCACCTCCATCACCATGGCCTTCACACGGGACTCATCCTGAAACACACATTATATCAGTATTTAACCTGTGTTTGGTTAAAACCCCTAGATGTAGAGAGAGTAGTGTTTACACATATCAGTATTTAACCTGTGTTTGGTTAGTGTCTTTTGGACAGACAAATCGGCCAACACTCAAGCGAGATTTGGTCCTTGGTTGCCGAGAGTATTGTTTTTTTTAGCCCGTTCATGATGGGAAACAAACAAAACCCAAACTTAAAGACGGCCAGCAACACATCTGACTTTTCACCTTTCAAATCAAATGATAATAACTCATTATTAACACAGTGAGTTATTCAGGAAATGGCGCATTTGCAACCAGCAAGGTTGACTCCTGATTCACACAGTAACAGATGCAGGGGACGGCTCATAGACAACCAGCAAGACTCAGCTGGGTTGACTCCTGATTCACACAGTAACAGATGCAGGGGACGACACATAGACAACCAGCAAGACTCAGCTGAGTTGACTCCTGAATCACACAGTAACAGATGCAGGGGACGATCACACAGCTCATAGACAACCAGCAAGACTCAGCTGAGTTGACTCCTGAATCACACAGTAACAGATGCAGGGGACGACACATAGACAACCAGCAAGACTCAGCTGAGTTGACTCCTGAATCACACAGTAACAGATGCAGGGGACGGCTCATAGACAACCAGCAAGACTCAGCTGGGTTGACTCCTGAATCACACAGTAACAGATGCAGGGGACGGCTCATAGACAACCAGCAAGACTCAGCTGAGTTGACTCCTGAATCACACAGTAACAGATGCAGGGGACGGCTCATAGACAACCAGCAAGACTCAGCTGAGTTGACTCCTGAATCACACAGTAACAGATGCAGGGGACGGCTCATAGACAACCAGCAAGACTCAGCTGAGTTGACTCCTGAATCACACAGGAACAGATGCAGGGGACGGCTCATAGACAACCAGCAAGACTCAGCTGAATTGACTCCTGAATCACACAGTAACAGATGCAGGGGACGGCTCATAGACAACCAGCAAGACTCAGCTGAGTTGACTCCTGAATCACACAGTAACAGATGCAGGGGACGGCTCATAGACAACCAGCAAGACTCAGCTGAGTTGACTCCTGAATCACACAGTAACAGATGCAGGGGACGGCTCATAGACAACCAGCAAGACTCAGCTGAGTTGACTCCTGAATCACACAGTAACAGATGCAGGGGACGGCTCATAGACAACCAGGAAGACTCAGCTGAGTTGACTCCTGAATCACACAGTAACAGATGCAGGGGACGGCTCATAGACAACCAGCAAGACTCAGCTGAGTTGACTCCTGAATCACACAGTAACAGATGCAGGGGACGACACATAGACAACCAGCAAGACTCAGCTGAGTTGACTCCTGAATCACACAGTAACAGATGCAGGGGACGGCTCATAGACAACCAGCAAGACTCAGCTGAGTTGACTCCTGAATCACACAGTAACAGATGCAGGGGACGACACATAGACAACCAGCAAGACTCAGCTGAGTTGACTCCTGAATCACACAGGAACAGATGCAGGGGACGGCTCATAGACAACCAGCAAGACTCAGCTGAGTTGACTCCTGAATGGTCTCTAACTTTCCCATTAACTGATGTGATTCATCATTCCATTTAATATTTCCTCTGTGAGTGTACCTGAGGGGGGTTGAGGGGAAAACAAGACCACTTGACAGTCGATGACAACTAATTTGAATATGATTTCATTATAATTGAATAACAGTGCTCTTTAAAAGGGCGGCTGGTGGATCAGAGAGTGACAGCTTTTTCCTTTGACGTCTCCCACACACACATCAGCAATCTTTTTCACTATTTCAAATCTATTAGTCACACACACACACACACATCACTATCACAATCTACTCAAATCTATTAGTCACACACACACACACACACACACACACACACACACACACACACACACACACACACACACACACACACACACACACACACACACACACACACACACACACACACACACACACAATCACTAATTTCATTCACTTCACTTCAGACACTAATTTATTCCGTTCAGAAACACACTTATTCCATTCCATCCTCAGCACTTCACACTTCAGAAACGATTTCTAAGAGGCACTAGAGTCTAAATTGGAAACTGCATTAAACGCTGTGGTGACATAACACCTTCATAAAACACCTGCCACAGTGACATAACACCTTCATAAAACACCTGCCAAGGTGACATAACACCTTCATAAAACACCTGCCACAGTGACATAACACCTTCATAAAACACCTGCCAAGGTGACATAACTCCTTCATAAAACACCTGCCAAGGTGACATAACTCCTTCATAAAACACCTGCCACAGTGACATAACACCTTCATAAAACACCTGCCAAGGTGACATAACACCTTCTATGGTGACATAACACCTTCATAAAACACCTGCGACAGTGACATAACACCTTCTATGGTGACATAACACCTTCATAAAACACCTGCGACAGTGACATAACACCTTCTATGGTGACATAACACCTTCATAAAACACCTTCTATGGTGACATAACACCTTCATAAAACACCTTCCATGGTGACATAACACCTTCTATGGTGACATAACACCTTCATAAAACACCTGTCACGGTGACATAACACCTTCATAAAACACCTGCCAAGGTGACATAACACCTTCTATGGTGACATAACACCTTCTATGGTGACATAACACCTTCATAAAACACCTTCCATGGTGACATAACACCTTCTATGGTGACATAACACCTTCATAAAACACCTTCCATGGTGACATAACACCTTCTATGGTGACATAACACCTTCATAAAACACCTTCTATGGTGACATAACACCTTCATAAAACACCTTCCATGGTGACATAACACCTTCATAAAACACCTGTCACGGTGACATAACACCTTCATAAAACACCTGCCAAGGTGACATAACACCTTCATAAAACACCTGCCAATGTGACATAACACCTTCATAAAACACCTTCCACCTTCCATGGGTCCATATGCCGCTTCTATTAAAACACTAGACCAATGGGTCAATATGCTGCTTCTATTAAAACACTAGACCAATGGGTCAATATGCTGCTTCTATTAAAACACTAGACCAATATGCTGTGTCTATTAAAACGCTAGACCAATGGGTCAATATGCTGCTTTTATGCTGATTCCCATTCATTCCTGCCAATACAGCAGGTACTCTTCCTGGGGTTTATTATGGATCCCCATTCGTTCCTGCCAAGACAGCAGCTACTCTTCCTGGGGTTTATTATGGATCCCCATTCGTTCCTGCCAACACAGCAGCTACTCTTCCTGGGGTCCAAACACTTTAAGGCACTTATTTCACACATTAAAAAAACATACAACAGTGCATCATATAACATTATTACACCACTAGATATCTACAGTACAAATACAACAGCTAACAAGCTGTTAGCTGTTGTATTTGAAGGTGAGGTCAGTGCATTAAAGCTGGGACCGAGAGAATGAAGAATAGCTTCTATCTCAAGGCTAAACAGCAATCACTGACTCAGAGAGGCTGCTGCCTACACTGAGACCCAATCACTGGCCACTTTAACAAAATGGATCACTAGTCACTTTAAACAATGGCACTTTAATAATGTTTACATTTATTACATTACTCATATCACATGTATATACTGTATTTTATACCATCTAGTTGCATCTTGCCTATGCCGCTTGGCCATCGCTCATCCATATATTTATATGTACGTATTCTCATTCCCCCTTTTTAGATTTGTCTGTATTAGGAAGTTGTTGGGGAATTGTTAGATCACTTGTTAGATATTACTCTACTGTTGGAGCCAGAAGCACAAGCATTTCGCTACACTTGTATTAACATCTGCTAACCATGTGAATGGGACCAATCAAATTTAATTTGACTTGATATTCTGTCTCCGTACATATGAACAGTTAACAAAGCCTTATATAGTCTGTCTCTGTATATATGAACAGCTAACAAGAATTATATAGTCTGTCTCCGTACATATGAACAGCTAACAGGCCTTATATAGTCTGTCTCCGTACATATGAACAGCTAACAGGCCTTATATAGTCTGTCTCCGTACATATGAACAGCTAACAGGCCTTATATAGTCTGTCTCCATACATATGAACAGCTAACAGGCCTTATATAGTCTGTCTCCGTACATATGAACAGCTAACAGGCCTTATATAGTCTGTCTCCGTACATATGAACAGCTAACAGGCCTTATATAGTCTGTCTCCGTACATATGAACAGCTAACAGGCCTTATATAGTCTGTCTCCGTACATATGAACAGCTAACAGGCCTTATATAGTCTGTCTCCGTACATATGAACAGCTAACAGGCCTTATATAGTCTGTCTCCGTACATATGAACAGCTAACAGGCCTTATATAGTCTGTCTCCGTACATATGAACAGCTAACAGGCCTTATATAGTCTGTCTCCGTACATATGAACAGCTAACAGGCCTATATATAGTCTGTCTCCGTACATATGAACAGCTAACAAGGCCTATGAACAGCTAACAGGCCTTATATAGTCTGTCTGTCTCCGTACATATGAACAGCTAACAGGCCTTATATATTCTGTCTCCGTACATATGAACAGCTAACAGGCCTTATATAGTCTGTCTCCGTACATATGAACAGCTAACAGGCCTTATATAGTCTGTCTCCATACATATGAACAGCTAACAACAGCTACATATGCACAGCTAACAGGCCTTATATAGTCTGTCTCCGTACCTAACAAGACATATATTTTATCTCCATACATATGAACAGCTAACAAGACTTACATAGTCTGTCTCTGTACATATGAACAGCTAACAGGCCTTATATAGTTTGTCTAACAGCTAACATATGAACAAGCTAACAGGCCTTATATAGTCTGTCTCCGTACATATGAACAGCTAACAAGACATATATTTTATCTCCGTACATATGAACAGCTAACAGGCCTTATATAGTCTGTCTCCGTACATATGAACAGCTAACAAGACATATATTTTATCTCCGTACATATGAACAGCTAACAAGACTTACATAGTCTGTCTCTGTATATATGAACAGCTAACAGGCCTTATACAGTTTGTATATATTAACAGCTAACAGGCCTTAGCTGTTAA
>NC_056461.1:39775609-39778109 GCF_018296145.1 Oncorhynchus tshawytscha
CAAACACAAGACACAGATTGTACTACTTATGGACTCAAATGGGAAATATATAGAAGAAAAAAACTTTTTCCCAAACACAGTGTGTCTAAACTCTGGTGTCCAAACACTCAGCGCGCCCTAGACCTTCTGTCTGAGGCCAAACTAGGCTCACCCAGCCACATAATAATACACACAGGCACAAACGACCTGAGAGCACAGCAGGAAAGAGTGGCCACAGCACTGAAGGAGTGATTGAAAAGGCTTCTTCTACTTTCCCCAACGCACAAGTGGTTATCTCCACCCTGCTACCACGAAAAGACTTCCACCCCGCCACAATACAGCGGGTAAATGCAAGTATTTCCCGTGACTGTGCCTCAAAACCAAACGTTTTCCTGGCCCACCACTCCACCCTGGACTTGAACAGCCTCTATGACCAGGTCCACCTCTACAAGGCAGCAGTGCCCACCTTTGCCCGGACTCTAAAGGACATCGCTCTCAAACGTATCCCCAACACTCCACACAGGAGCAACAGATCAATAGACACCCCACCCAGACCAGCGAGACACCCTCCCAGATCTGCAGGACCTCCCCCTGGACCTACACATAGAGGACCCACGCCAAGAGGAATTACATCCAGACCACAGTACACCCAGACACATCCACACCCCCACGTCAACCATGCCCACACTCCATTTAGGCCCCCTCAGATCAGACCTATGCCACTCCTGCCCACCCCATGCACCCCACCCCCGCAAAGAGGGCCTCAACATGGAAGCCACACATACGCCCAGGTAGTGAGCGGGCAAACAGTCCCAACCCCCACTCTCACACTCGCCCAAGCCAATGGCATGTACCAGATGCTCAGCAGGCTCTGCTCACACTTACTGGCCTGAGGCTAAACCACGACCAACAACATTGGACACTCTATGGAACAAAAAGCCTTCACTATATTATCCTGGAATATCCAAGGCCTGAGGTCATCTGCCTTTGGCCTAAAGAGCAGAAACCCGGACTTCACCAAAGAAATCGGTAATACAGACATTGTCATCCTGCAAGAAACCTGGTATAGAGGAGATGGACCCACTGGTTGCCCTCTAGGTTACAGAGAGCTGGTAGTCCCATCCACCAAACTACCAGGTGTGAAACAGGGAAGGGACTCAGGGGGTATGCTAATTTGGTATAGAGCAGACCTAACTCACTCCATTAAATTAATCAAAACAGGAACATTCTACATTTGGCTAGAAATTCAAAAAGAAATTATCCTAACAGAGAAAAATGTCCTCCTGTGTGCTACCTATATCCCCCACTAGAATCCCCATATTTTAATGAAGACAGCTTCTCCATCCTGGAGGGGGAAATCAATAATTTCCAGGCCCAGGGACATGTACTAGTCTGTGGTGACCTAAATGCCAGAACCGGACAAGAACCTGACACCCTCAGCACACAGGGGGACAAACACCTGCCTGGAGGTGACAGCATTCCCTCCCCCATATGCCCCCCTAGGCACAACTATGACAACATAACCAACAAAAACGGGTCACAACTCCTGCAGCTCTGTCGCACGCTGGGTATGTACATAGTCAACGGTAGGCTTCGAGGGGACTCCTATGGTAGGTACACCTATAGCTCATCTCTTGGCAGTAGTACTGTAGACTACTTTATCACTGACCTCAACCCAGAGTCTCTCAGAGCGTTCACAGTCAGCCCACTGACACCCCTATCAGACCACAGCAAAATCACAGTCTACTTAAACAGAGCAATACTCAATCATGAGGCATCAAAGCCAAAGGAACTGAGTAACATTAAGAAATGCTATAGATGGAAGGAATGCAGTTTGGAAACCTACCAAAAAACAATTAGGCAACAACAAATTCAATCCCTCTTAGACAATTTCCTGGGTAAAACGTTCCACTGTAATAGTGAAGGTGTAAACTTGGCAGTAGAAAATCTTAACAGTATATTTGACCTCTCAGCTTCCCTATCAAATCTAAAAATCTCAAATAGAAAACCGAAGAAAATTAACAATAATGACAAATGGTTTGATGAAGAATGCAAAAATCTAAGAAAGAAATTGAGAAACCTGTCCAACCAAAAACATAGAGACCCGGAAAACCTGAGTCTACGCCTTCACTATGGTGAATCACTAAAACAATACAGAAATACACTACGGAAAAAGAAGGAACAGCATGTCAGAAATCAGCTCAATGCAATTGAAGAATCCATAGACTCTAACCACTTCTGGGAAAATTGGAAAACACTAAACAAACAACAACACGAAGAATTATCTATCCAAAATGGAGATGTATGGGTAAACCACTTCTCCAATCTCTTTGGCTCTATAACAAAGAATAAAGAGCAAAAACATATACATGATCAAATACAGATCTTAGAATCAACTATTAAAGACTACCAGAACCCACTGGATTCTCCAATTACCTTGAACGAGTTACAGGACAAAATAAAAACCCTCCAACCCAAAAAGGCCTGTGGTGTTGATGGTATCCTCAATGAAATGATCAAA
>NC_056461.1:39783109-39800609 GCF_018296145.1 Oncorhynchus tshawytscha
CTTTCCTTACCACTAAACAACACTGTGGCTACACAGCTGAAATAATCCGCCTGTAGAGAGGGAGAAGGGAGGGGGAGAGAGAGAGAGGAAAAGAGAGAAGGAGAGAGAGTGAGGGGGAGAGAGATGGAGGGGGGGTGGAGGGAGGGATGGATGGAGGAGGGGTGGATGGAGGGAGGTAAGATGAGAAAGAGGGAAAAAGAGAGAAAAGAGGACAACAAAAAGAGAGAGAAAGTGGATGGTAAGAGACACAGAGAGACAAAGAGAGACAGATATAGAAAGACACAGAGAGAAGCCGAGACAGAGAGAGAGACACACAATAGCAGGGACAACATTTTCTCAAAATGAATTTCAGTTGCAGCACAAGTCACAAAAGCAGTCGAAAGGCAATGCAATTATAAAGAAGAAGCTTGTAAAATTATGTGTACGTGTCTCTGCAGTTGAAAGCGAATATGTGTGTACCCGCCTGTGTGTATGTGTCTAAGGTTGGTATAATTTATGGTGTTATTAGCACCTAAGGCTTGAGCTAGGACTCAACAGCGGTAGAGACATAAGATGGTAATTCAGCAGGATAAAGCCTATTCTCTCCTAGCTGCGTGCCTGGTAGAGGAACACAACATTAAAACACAGTTAAATACCAGACACATGCCTGGTAGAGCAACACAACATTACCAACCAGTTAAATACCAGAGACATGCCTGGTAGAGTAACACAACATTAAAACACAGTTAAATACCAGAGACATGCCTGGTAGAGTAACACAACATTACCAACCAGTTAAATACCAGAGACATGCCTGGTAGAGCAACACAACATTATCACACAGTTAAATACCAGAGACATGCCTGGTAGAGTAACACAACATTAAAACACAGTTAAATACCAGAGACATGCCTGGTAGAGTAACACAACATTAAAACACAGTTAAATACCAGAGACATGCCTGGTAGAGTAACACAACATTAAAACACAGTTAAATACCAGAGACATGCCTGGTAGAGTAACACAACATTATCACACAGTTAAATACCAGAGACATGCCTGGTAGAGTAACACAACATTATCACACAGTTAAATACCAGAGACATGCCTGGTAGAGTAACACAACATTAAAACACAGTTAAATACCAGAGACATGCCTGGTAGAGTAACACAACATTAAAACACAGTTAAATACCAGAGACATGCCTGGTAGAGCAACACAACATTACCAACCAGTTAAATACCAGAGACATGCCTGGTAGAGTAACACAACATTAAAACACAGTTAAATACCAGAGACATGCCTGGTAGAGTAACACAACATTACCAACCAGTTAAATACCAGAGACATGCCTGGTAGAGCAACACAACATTATCACACAGTTAAATACCAGAGACATGCCTGGTAGAGTAACACAACATTAAAACACAGTTAAATACCAGAGACATGCCTGGTAGAGTAACACAACATTAAAACACAGTTAAATACCAGAGACATGCCTGGTAGAGTAACACAACATTACCACACAGTTAAATACCAGAGACATGCCTGGTAAGTAACACAACATTAAAACACAGTTAAATACCAGAGACATGCCTGGTAGAGTAACACAACATTAAAACACAGTTAAATACCAGAGACATGCCTGGTAGAGTAACACAACATTAAAACATGCCTGGTAGAGTAACACAACATTAAAACACAATGAATGAAATACCAGAGACATGCCTGGTAGAGTAACACAACATTACAGTTAAATACCAGAGACATGCCTGGTAGAGCAACACAACATTACCAACCAGTTAAATACCAGAGACATGCCTGGTAGAGTAACACAACATTAAAACAACCAGTTAAATACCAGAGACATGCCTGGTAGAGTAACACAACATTAAAACACAGTTAAATACCAGAGACATGCCTGGTAGAGTAACACAACATTAAAACACAGTTAAATACCAGAGACATGCCTGGTAGAGTAACACAACATTACCAACCAGTTAAATACCAGAGACATGCCTGGTAGAGTAAACACAACATTACCAACCAGTTACCAGTTAAATACCAGAGACATGCCTGGTAGAGTAACACAACATTAAAAAACACAGTTAAATACCAGAGACATGCCTGGTAGAGTAACACAACATTACCAACCAGTTAAATACCAGAGACATGCCTGGTAGAGCAACACAACATTACCAACCAGTTAAATACCAGAGACATGCCTGGTAGAGTAACACAACATTAAAACACAGTTAAATACCAGAGACATGCCTGGTAGAGTAACACAACATTAAAACACAGTTAAATACCAGAGACATGCCTGGTAGAGTAACACAACATTACCACACAGTTAAATACCAGAGACATGCCTGGTAGAGTAACACAACATTACCACACAGTTAAATACCAGAGACATGCCTGGTAGAGTAACACAACATTAAAACACAGTTAAATACCAGAGACATGCCAGAGACATGCCTAACACAACATTACACAGTTAAATACCAGAGACATGCCTGGTAGAGCAACACAACATTAAAACACAGTTAAATACCAGAGACATGCCTGGTAGAGTAACACAACATTACCACACAGTTAAATACCAGAGACATGCCTGGTAGAGTAACACAACATTACCACACAGTTAAATACCAGAGACATGCCTGGTAGAGTAACACAACATTACCACACAGTTAAATACCAGAGACATGCCTGGAGACAGAGTAACACAACATTACCAACCAGTTAAATACCAGAGACATGCCTGGTAGAGCAACACAACATTACCAACCAGTTAAATACCAGAGACATGCCTGGTAGAGTAACACAACATTAAAACACAGTTAAATACCAGAGACATGCCTGGTAGAGTAACACAACATTACCAACCAGTTAAATACCAGAGACATGCCTGGTAGAGCAACACAACATTACCACACAGTTAAATACCAGAGACATGCCTGGTAGAGTAACACAACATTAAAACACAGTTAAATACCAGAGACATGCCTGGTAGAGTAACACAACATTAAAACACAGTTAAATACCAGAGACATGCCTTACAACATTAAAACACAGTTAAATACCAGAGACATGCCTGGTAGAGTAACACAACATTACCACACAGTTAAATACCAGAGACATGCCTGGTAGAGTAACACAACATTACCACACAGTTAAATACCAGAGACATGCCTGGTAGAGCAACACAACATTACCAACCAGTTAAATACCAGAGACATGCCTGGTAGAGTAACACAACATTAAAACACAGTTAAATACCAGAGACATGCCTGGTAGAGTAAAACAACATTACCACACAGTTAAATACCAGAGACATGCCTGGTAGAGTAACACAACATTACCAACCAGTTAAATACCAGAGACATGCCTGGTAGAGTAACACAACATTAAAACACAGTTAAATACCAGAGACATGCCTGGTAGAGTAACACAACATTACAACATTAAAACACAGTTAAATACCAGAGACATGCCTGGTAGAGTAACACAACATTAAAACACAGTTAAATACCAGAGACATGCCTGGTAGAGTAACACAACATTAAAACACAGTTAAATACCAGAGACATGCCTGGTAGAGTAACACAACATTAAAACACAGTTAAATACCAGAGACATGCCTGGTAGAGTAACACAACATTACCACACAGTTAAATACCAGAGACATGCCTGGTAGAGTAACACAACATTAAAACACAGTTAAATACCAGAGACATGCCTGGTAGAGTAACACAACATTAAAACCACAGTTAAATACCAGAGACATGCCTGGTAGAGTAACACAACATTACCAACCAGTTAAATACCAGAGACATGCCTGGTAACACAACATTAACACAGTTAAATACACAACATTACAAACACAGTTAAATACCAGAGACATGCCTGGTAGAGTAACACAACATTACCAACCAGTTAAATACCAGAGACATGCCTGGTAGAGTAACACAACATTAAAACACAGTTAAATACCAGAGACATGCCTGAGACATGCCTGGAGTAACACAACATTAAAACACAGTTAAATACCAGAGACATGCCTGGTAGAGTAACACAACATTAAAACACAGTTAAATACCAGAGACATGCCTGGTAGAGTAACACAACATTAAAACACAATGAAATACCAGAGACATGCCTGGTAGAGTAACACAACATTACCAACCAGTTAAATACCAGAGACATGCCTGGTAGAGCAACACAACATTACCAACCAGTTAAATACCAGAGACATGCCTGGTAGAGTAACACAACATTAAAACACAGTTAAATACCAGAGACATGCCTGGTAGAGTAACACAACATTACCAACCAGTTAAATACCAGAGACATGCCTGGTAGAGCAACACAACATTACCACACAGTTAAATACCAGAGACATGCCTGGTAGAGTAACACAACATTAAAACACAGTTAAATACCAGAGACATGCCTGGTAGAGTAACACAACATTAAAACACAGTTAAATACCAGAGACATGCCTGGTAGAGTAACACAACATTAAAACACAGTTAAATACCAGAGACATGCCTGGTAGAGTAACACAACATTAAAACACAGTTAAATACCAGAGACATGCCTGGTAGAGTAACACAACATTAAAACATAGTTAAATACCAGAGACATGCCTGGTAGAGTAACACAAAATTACCACACAGTTAAATACCAGAGACATACCTGGTAGAGTAACACAACATTACCACACAGTTAAATACCAGAGACATGCCTGGTAGAGTAACACAACATTACCACACAGTTAAATACCAGAGACATGCCTGGTAGAGTAACACAACATTACCACACAGTTAAATACCAGAGACATGCCTGGTAGAGTAACACAACATTAAAACACAGTTAAATACCAGAGACATGCCTGGTAGAGTAACACAACATTAAAACACAGTTAAATACCAGAGACATGCCTGGTAGAGTAACACAACATTAAAACACAATGAAATACCAGAGACATGCCTGGTAGAGTAACACAACATTACCAACCAGTTAAATACCAGAGACATGCCTGGTAGAGCAACACAACATTAAAACACAGTTAAATACCAGAGACATGCCTGGTAGAGTAACACAACATTACCAACCAGTTAAATACCAGAGACATGCCTGGTAGAGCAACACAACATTATCACACAGTTAAATACCAGAGACATGCCTGGTAGAGTAACACAACATTAAAACACAGTTAAATACCAGAGACATGCCTGGTAGAGTAACACAACATTAAAACACAGTTAAATACCAGAGACATGCCTGGTAGAGTAACACAACATTACCACACAGTTAAATACCAGAGACATGCCTGGTAGAGTAACACAACATTAAAACACAGTTAAATACCAGAGACATGCCTGGTAGAGTAACACAACATTAAAACACAGTTAAATACCAGAGACATGCCTGGTAGAGTAACACAACATTACCACACAGTTAAATACCAGAGACATGCCTGGTAGAGTAACACAACATTACCAACCAGTTAAATACCAGAGACATGCCTGGTAGAGTAACACAACATTACCAACCAGTTAAATACCAGAGACATGCCTGGTAGAGTAACACAACATTAAAACACAGTTAAATACCAGAGACATGCCTGGTAGAGTAACACAACATTAAAACACAGTTAAATACCAGAGACATGCCAGGTAGAGTAAAACAACATTACCACACAGTTAAATACCAGAGACATGCCTGGTAGAGTAACACAACATTACCACACAGTTAAATACCAGAGACATGCCTGGTAGAGTAACACAACATTAAAACACAGTTAAATACCAGAGACATGCCTGGTAGAGTAACACAACATTAAAACACAGTTAAATACCAGAGACATGCCTGGTAGAGTAACACAACATTAAAACATAGTTAAATACCAGAGACATGCCTGGTAGAGTAACACAACATTACCACACA
Organism: Oncorhynchus tshawytscha; assembly: GCF_018296145.1. NCBI lineage: Eukaryota > Metazoa > Chordata > Actinopteri > Salmoniformes > Salmonidae > Oncorhynchus > Oncorhynchus tshawytscha. The sequence goes on from NC_056461.1 coordinate 39,789,048, forward strand.
GTTAAATACCAGAGACATGCCTGGTAGAGTAACACAACATTACCACACAGTTAAATACCAGAGACATGCCTGGTAGAGTAACACAACATTACCACACAGTTAAATACCAGAGACATGCCTGGTAGAGTAACACAACATTACCAACCAGTTAAATACCAGAGACATGCCTGGTAGAGCAACACAACATTACCAACCAGTTAAATACCAGAGACATGCCTGGTAGAGTAACACAACATTAAAACACAGTTAAATACCAGAGACATGCCTGGTAGAGTAACACAACATTACCAACCAGTTAAATACCAGAGACATGCCTGGTAGAGCAACACAACATTACCACACAGTTAAATACCAGAGACATGCCTGGTAGAGTAACACAACATTAAAACACAGTTAAATACCAGAGACATGCCTGGTAGAGTAACACAACATTAAAACACAGTTAAATACCAGAGACATGCCTGGTAGAGCAACACAACATTAAAACATAGTTAAATACCAGAGACATGCCTGGTAGAGTAACACAACATTACCACACAGTTAAATACCAGAGACATGCCTGGTAGAGTAACACAACATTACCACACAGTTAAATACCAGAGACATGCCTGGTAGAGTAACACAACATTACCAACCAGTTAAATACCAGAGACATGCCTGGTAGAGTAACACAACATTACCAACCAGTTAAATACCAGAGACATAACTGGTAGAGCAACACAACATTACCAACCAGTTAAATACCAGAGACATGCCTGGTAGAGTAACACAACATTAAAACACAGTTAAATACCAGAGACATGCCAGGTAGAGTAAAACAACATTACCACACAGTTAAATACCAGAGACATGCCTGGTAGAGTAACACAACATTACCACACAGTTAAATACCAGAGACATGCCTGGTAGAGTAACACAACATTAAAACACAGTTAAATACCAGAGACATGCCTGGTAGAGTAACACAACATTAAAACACAGTTAAATACCAGAGACATGCCTGGTAGAGTAACACAACATTAAAACACAGTTAAATACCAGAGACATGCCTGGTAGAGTAACACAACATTAAAACACAGTTAAATACCAGAGACATGCCTGGTAGAGTAACACAACATTAAAACACAGTTAAATACCAGAGACATGCCTGGTAGAGTAACACAACATTAAAACACAGTTAAATACCAGAGACATGCCTGGTAGAGTAACACAACATTAAAACACAGTTAAATACCAGAGACATGCCTGGTAGAGTAACACAACATTAAAACACAGTTAAATACCAGAGACATGCCTGGTAGAGTAACACAACATTACCAACATTAAAACACAGTTAAATACCAGAGACATGCCTGGTAGAGTAACACAACATTAAAACACAGTTAAATACCAGAGACATGCCAGAGTAACACAACATTACCAACAGTTAAATACCAGAGACATGCCTGGTAGAGCAACACAACATTATCACACAGTTAAATACCAGAGACATGCCTGGTAGAGTAACACAACATTAAAACACAGTTAAATACCAGAGACATGCCTGGTAGAGTAACACAACATTAAAACACAGTTAAATACCAGAGACATGCCTGGTAGAGTAACACAACATTACCACACAGTTAAATACCAGAGACATGCCTGGTAGAGTAACACAACATTAAAACACAGTTAAATACCAGAGACATGCCTGGTAGAGTAACACAACATTAAAACACAGTTAAATACCAGAGACATGCCTGGTAGAGCAACACAACATTACCAACCAGTTAAATACCAGAGACATGCCTGGTAGAGTAACACAACATTAAAACACAGTTAAATACCAGAGACATGCCTGGTAGAGTAACACAACATTACCAACAGTTAAATACCAGAGACATGCCTGGTAGAGCAACACAACATTACCACACAGTTAAATACCAGAGACATGCCTGGTAGAGTAACACAACATTAAAACACAGTTAAATACCAGAGACATGCCTGGTAGAGTAACACAACATTAAAACACAGTTAAATACCAGAGACATGCCTGGTAGAGTAACACAACATTAAAACACAGTTAAATACCAGAGACATGCCTGGTAGAGTAACACAACATTAAAACACAGTTAAATACCAGAGACATGCCTGGTAGAGTAACACAACATTAAAACACAGTTAAATACCAGAGACATGCCTGGTAGAGTAACACAACATTACCACACAGTTAAATACCAGAGACATGCCTGGTAGACACAACACAACATTACCACACAGTTAAATACCAGAGACATGCCTGGTAGAGTAACACAACATTAAAACACAGTTAAATACCAGAGACATGCCTGGTAGAGTAACACAACATTAAAACACAGTTAAATACCAGAGACATGCCTGGTAGAGTAACACAACATTAAAACACAGTTAAATACCAGAGACATGCCTGGTAGAGTAACACAACATTAAAACACAGTTAAATACCAGAGACATGCCTGGTAGAGTAACACAACATTAAAACACAGTTAAATACCAGAGACATGCCTGGTAGAGTAACACAACATTAAAACACAGTTAAATACCAGAGACATGCCTGGTAGAGTAACACAACATTAAAACACAGTTAAATACCAGAGACATGCCTGGTAGAGTAACACAACATTAAACACAGTTAAATACCAGACATGCCTGGTAGAGTAACACAACATTGCCTGTTAAATACCAGAGACATGCCTGGTAACAACACAACATTATCACACAGTTAAATACCAGAGACATGCCTGGTAGAGTAACACAACATTAAAACACAGTTAAATACCAGAGACATGCCTGGTAGAGTAACACAACATTAAAACACAGTTAAATACCAGAGACATGCCTGGTAGAGTAACACAACATTACCACACAGTTAAATACCAGAGACATGCCTGGTAGAGTAACACAACATTAAAACACAGTTAAATACCAGAGACATGCCTGGTAGAGTAACACAACATTAAAACACAGTTAAATACCAGAGACATGCCTGGTAGAGTAACACAACATTACCAGAGACACAGTTAAATACCAGAGACATGCCTGGTAGAGTAACACAACATTACCACACAGTTAAATACCAGAGACATGCCTGGTAGAGTAACACAACATTACCACACAGTTAAATACCAGAGACATGCCTGGTAGAGTAACACAACATTAAAACACAGTTAAATACCAGAGACATGCCTGGTAGAGTAACACAACATTAAAACACAGTTAAATACCAGAGACATGCCTGGTAGAGTAACACAACATTAACACACACAGTTAAATACCAGAGACATGCCTGGTAGAGTAACACAACATTAAAACACAGTTAAATACCAGAGACATGCCTGGTAGAGTAACACAACATTAAAACACAGTTAAATACCAGAGACATGCCTGGTAGAGTAACACAACATTAAACACAGTTAAATACCAGAGACATGCCTGGTAGAGTAACACAACATTAAAACACAGTTAAATACCAGAGACATGCCTGGTAGAGTAACACAACATTACCAACCAGTTAAATACCAGAGACATGCCTGGTAGAGCAACACAACATTATCACACAGTTAAATACCAGAGACATGCCTGGTAGAGTAACACAACATTAAAACACAGTTAAATACCAGAGACATGCCTGGTAGAGTAACACAACATTAAAACACAGTTAAATACCAGAGACATGCCTGGTAGAGTAACACAACATTACCACACAGTTAAATACCAGAGACATGCCTGGTAGAGTAACACAACATTAAAACACAGTTAAATACCAGAGACATGCCTGGTAGAGTAACACAACATTTAAAACACAGTTAAATACCAGAGACATGCCTGGTAGAGTAACACAACATTAAAACACAGTTAAATACCAGAGACATGCCTGGTAGAGTAACACAACATTAAAACATAGTTAAATACCAGAGACATGCCTGGTAGAGTAACACAACATTACCACACAGTTAAATACCAGAGACATGCCTGGTAGAGTAACACAACATTACCACACAGTTAAATACCAGAGACATGCCTGGTAGAGTAACACAACATTACCACACAGTTAAATACCAGAGACATGCCTGGTAGAGTAACACAACATTAAAACACAGTTAAATACCAGAGACATGCCTGGTAGAGTAACACAACATTAAAACACAGTTAAATACCAGAGACATGCCTGGTAGAGTAACACAACATTAAAACACAGTTAAATACCAGAGACATGCCTGGTAGAGTAACACAACATTAAACACAGTTAAATACCAGAGACATGCCTGGTAGAGTAACACAACATTAAAACACAGTTAAATACCAGAGACATGCCTGGTAGAGTAACACAACATTACCACACAGTTAAATACCAGAGACATGCCTGGTAGAGTAACACAACATTACCACACAGTTAAATACCAGAGACATGCCTGGTAGAGTAACACAACATTACCACACAGTTAAATACCAGAGACATGCCTGGTAGAGCAACACAACATTACCACACAGTTAAATACCAGAGACATGCCTGGTAGAGCAACACAACATTACCACACAGTTAAATACCAGAGACATGCCTGGTAGAGCAACACAACATTACCACACAGTTAAATACCAGAGACATGCCTGGTAGAGTAACACAACATTAAAACACAGTTAAATACCAGAGACATGCCTGGTAGAGTAACACAACATTACCACACAGTTAAATACCAGAGACATGCCTGGTAGAGCAACACAACATTACCACACAGTTAAATACCAGAGACATGCCTGGTAGAATAACACACACAACACACACACACACACACACACACACACACACACACACACACACACACACACACACACACACACACACACACACACACACACACACACACACACACACAGAGAAAGATGGCATGCAACATCGATACTAAACTAAATAGGTGGGACCAGTACTTACTGTTTACAGGTGGTTGTGTGTTTTATATCTCTAAGTGTCACTATAATCATCCTGTGTGGACAAAACAAGTACTGAAGAAAGAGAACTACTGTAGGAAGAGACAACTACTGTAGGAAGAGACAACTACTGTAGGAAGAGACAAGTACTGTAGGAAGAGACAACTACTGTAGGAAGAGACAAGTACTGTAGGAAGAGACAACTACTGTAGGAAGAGACAAGTACTGTAGGAAGAGACAACTACTGTAGGAAGAGACAACTACTGTAGGAAGAGACTACTGTAGGAAGAGACAACTAGGAAGAGACAAGTACTGAACAACTACTGTAGGAAGAGACAACTACTGTAGGAAGAGACAACTACTGTAGGAAGAGACAACTACTGTAGGAAGAGACAACTACTGTAGGAAGAGACAACTACTGTAGGAAGAGACAAGTACTGTAGGAAGAGACAACTACTGTAGGAAGAGACAACTACTGTAGGAAGAGACAAGTACTGTAGGAAGAGATAACTACTGTAGGAAGAGACAACTACTGTAGGAAGAGACAACTACTGTAGGAAGAGACAACTACTGTAGGAAGAGACAACTACTGTAGGAAGAGATAACTACTGTAGGAAGAGACAACTACTGTAGGAAGAGACAACTACTGTAGGAAGAGACAACTACTGTAGGAAGAGACAAGTACTGTAGGAAGAGACAACTACTGTAGGAAGAGACAACTACTGTAGGAAGAGACAACTACTGTAGGAAGAGACAACTACTGTAGGAAGAGACAACTACTGTAGGAAGAGACAAGTACTGACTACTGTAGGAAGAGACAACTACTGTAGGAAGAGACAAGTACTGTACTACTGTAGGAAGAGACAACTACTGTAGGAAGAGACAACTACTGTAGGAAGAGACAACTACTGTAGGAAGAGACAACTACTGTAGGAAGAGACAACTACTGTAGGAAGAGACAAGTACTGTAGGAAGAGACAACTACTGTAGGAAGAGACAACTACTGTAGGAAGAGACAACTACTGTAGGAAGAGACAACTACTGTAGGAAGAGATAAGTACTGTAGGAAGAGACAAGTACTGTAGGAAGAGCATGTGTGTGTGTGTGTGTGTGTGTGTGTGTGTGTGTGCGCGTGATCGTGTGTGTTTATGTGTGTTTGTGACAGGTACAAATGAAAGGGTGAATGGAAGGTGTGTGTAGCTTTTTAGGTTCACAGTCTTTTAGACAGGGACTGAGGCAAGTAGACATTTACTGACACAGTGAGGACTAATTATCCCTGAACACAGAGGTAATTAGAGCACATCAATAACAGTTCCTGTTTGTGTGTGTGTGTGTGTGTGTGTGTGTGTGTGTGTGTGTACCTACTCAATCGTTCGAGAGTAGGTCTGTCCCAGAGAAGTTGATGTCCATTGTCACTTTGACCTTTACAGAACACAACATGTTACCATCAGGTTCAATGACCTTTGACCTATACTTGACACACCACATTACATTAGGGCTCAACGAGCTTTGACTTCTTTAACCCTGCAGGCTACAGTGACTCAGACCCAAATCATCTGTCCCGGGTTGTACCCAAAATGACCCCCTTTATATACACCCTGTCCCAATAGGGCGTCAAATAGGGCCCTGGTCAAAGAAGAAAACTATATAGGAAATAGGATGATATTTGGGACACATCCCCAGACATCTCTGCTCTTTCCCAGAACCCTAATGAGACTGACAAGAGAGTTAACGACAAAAGTCTAATTAGTGGCATTCCCCCCCCAGCTTTGCCGACCTCCCAAACCACTCTACCCTCTGTCTTCCACTCTACCCTGGAGTCGTCACGCTCCCAGAACTCTGATTCAACTCCTCCCAACACCCTCTGTCTTCCTGGAGTCGTCACGCTCCCAGAACTCTGATTCAACTCCTCCCACCACCCTCTGTCTTCCTGGAGTCGTCACGCTCCCAGAACTCTGATTCAACTCCTCCCACCACCCTCTGTCTTCCTGGAGTCGTCACGCTCCCAGAACTCTGATCCTCCCACCACTCACGCACCCAGAACTCTGATTCAACTCCTCCCACCACCCTCTGTCTTCCTGGAGTCGTCACGCTCCCAGAACTCTGATTCAACTCCTCCCACCACCCTCTGTCTTCCTGGAGTCGTCACGCTCCCAGAACTCTGATTCAACTCCTCCCACCACCCTCTGTCTTCCTGGAGTCATCACGCTCCCAGAACTCTGATTCAACTCCTCCCACCACCCTCTGTCTTCCTGGAGTCATCAGGCTCCCAGAACTCTGATTCAACTCCTCCCACCACCCTCTGTCTTCCTGGAGTCGTCACGCTCCCAGAACTCTGATTCAACTCCTCCCACCACCCTCTGTCTTCCTGGAGTCATCACGCTCCCAGAACTCTGATTCAACTCCTCCCACCACCCTCTGTCTTCCTGGAGTCGTCACGCTCCCAGAACTCTGATCTCACTCCTCCCACCACCCTCTGTCTTCCTGGAGTCGTCACGCTCCCAGAACTCTGATTCAACTCCTCCCACCACCCTCTGTCTTCCTGGAGTCATCAGGCTCCCAGAACTCTGATTTCAACTCCTCCCACCACCCTCTGTCTTCCTAATGTCACGCTCCCAGAACTCTGATTCAACTCCTCCCACCACCCTCTGTCTTCCTGGAATCACGCTCCCAGAACTCTGATTCAACTCCTCCCACCACCCTGTCTGTCTTCCTGGAGTCGTCACGCTCCCAGAACTCTGATCTCACTCCTCCCACCACCCTCTGTCTTCCTGGAGTTACGCACCCAGAACTCTGATTCAACTCCTCCCACCACCCTCTGTCTTCCTGGAGTTCACGCTCCCAGAACTCTGATTCAACTCCTCCCACCAGTCTTCCTGGAGTCGTCACGCTCCCAGAACTTTGATTCAACTCCTCACACCACCCTCTGTCTTCCTGGAGTCATCAGGCTCCCAGAACTCTGATTCAACTCCTCCCACCACCCTCTGTCTTCCTGAGGTCAGCTCCCAGAACTCTGATTCAACTCCTCCCACCACCCTCTGTCTTCCTGGAGCTCACGCTCCCAGAACTCTGATCTCACTCCTCCCACCACCCTCTGTCTTCCTGGAGTCTTCACGCTCCCAGAACTCTGATTCAACTCCTCCCACCACCCTCTGTCTTCCTGGAGTCATCAGGCTCCCAGAACTCTGTTCAACTCCTCCCACCACCCTCTGTCTTCCTGGAGTCGTCACGCTCCCAGAACTCTGATTCAACTCCTCCCACCACCCTCTGTCTTCCTGGAGTTCTCACGCTCCCAGAACTCTGATTCAACTCCTCCCACCACCCTCTGTCTTCCTCTCACGCTCCCAGAACTCTGATTCAACTCCTCCCACCACCCTCTGTCTTCCTGGAGTGTCACGCTCCCAGAACTCTGATCTCCTCCTCCCACCACCCTCTGTCTTCCTGGAGTCTCACGCTCCCAGAACCTGATTCAACTCCTCCCACCACCCTCTGTCTTCCTGGAGTCTCACGCTCCCAGAACTCTGATTCAACTCCTCCCACCACCCTCTGTCTTCCTGGAGTCATCACCTCCAGAACTCTGATTCAACTCCTCCCACCACCCTCTGTCTTCCTGGAGTCTCACGCACCCAGAACTCTGATTCAACTCCTCCCACCACCCTCTGTCTTCCTGGAGTCTGTCACGCTCCCAGAACTCTGATTCAACTCCTCCCACCACCCTCTGTCTTCCTGGAGTGTCACGCTCCCAGAACTCTGATTCAACTCCTCCCACCACCCTCTGTCTTCCTGGAGTCATCAGGCTCCCAGAACTCTGATTCAACTCCTCCCACCACCCTCTGTCTTCCTGGAGTCGTCACGCTCCCAGAACTCTGATTCAACCTCCCACCACCCTCTGTCTTCCTGGAGTCATCAGGCTCCCAGAACTCTGATTCAACTCCTCCCACCACCCTCTGTCTTCCTGGAGTCGTCACGCTCCCAGAACTCTGATTCAACTCCTCCCACCACCCTCTGTCTTCCTGGAGTCGTCACGCTCCCAGAAGATTCAACTCCTCCCACCACCCTCTGTCTTCCTGGAGTCGTCACGCTCCCAGAACTCTGATTCAACTCCTCCCACCACCCTCTGTCTTCCTGGAGTCGTCACGCTCCCAGAACTCTGATTTAGAATTACATAATGGTAGAAATTTATGATGTTGGAATCTCAGAATTGGTAGGTTGGAATGAAAGAATGTTAGAGCAGGAAATAACAGAATAAGAGAGGTTGAGAATATGATATGGGACAGAGGGAGAGAGAAATGGAGAGTTTGAGAGATGGATAGATTTTGAAGCGAGAGATGAGGTTAGATGACTATCTACCTTAATCCCCCTTTGTAGCTTTCTCCTTTTTTACCTCCCTCTCTTTTTCCCCTTCTTCCTCTCTGGCCTGCTCTCTTTCTGTAGTTCTCAGTGTACAGAGTCCCTCCCCCTTTCCCCTTCTTCCTCTCTGGCCTGCTCTCCTTCTGTAGTTCTCAGTGTACAGAGTCCCTCCCCCTTTCACTTTCTTCCTCTCTGGCCTGCCCTCTTTCTGTAGTTCTCAGTGAACAGAGTCCCTCCCCTTTCCCCTTCTTCCTCTCTGGCCTGCTCTCTTTCTGTAGTTCTCAGTGTACAGAGTCCCTCCCCTTTCCCCTTCTTCCTCTGGCCTGCTCTCTTTCTGTAGTTCTCAGTGTACAGAGTCCCTCCCCCTTTCACTTTCTTCCTCTCAGGCCTGCTCTCTTTCTGTAGTTCTCAGTGTACAGAGTCCCTCCCCTTTCTTCCTCTCTGGCCTGCTCTCTTTCTGTAGTTCTCAGTGTACAGAGTCCCTCCCCTTTCACTTTCTTCCTCTCAGGCCTGCTCTCCTTCTGTAGTTCTCAGTGTACAGAGTCCCTCCTCTTTCACTTTCTTCCTCTCTGGCCTGCTCTCTTTCTGTAGTTCTCAGTGTACAGAGTCCCTCCCCTTTCTTCTCTCCAGGAACAGGCTCTCTTTCTGTAGTTCTCAGTGTACAGAGTCCATCTCTCCCTTTCTTAAAACCTCTCTGGCCTGCATCTCTTTCAGGAACAGTTTCAGTGTACAGAGTCCCTCCCTCTTTCACTTTCTTCCTCTCTGGCCTGCCCAGGAACTTTCTGTAGTTCTCAGTGTACAGAGTCCCTCCCCTTTCTTCCTCTCTGGCCTGCCCTCTTTCTGTAGTTCTCAGGAACAGGGTCTGGCCTGTCCAGGAACACACACACACACACACACACACACACACAACACACACACACACAAAACCACAGGAGGGCATCTCACCAGGAACAGGGTTGGAGTTAAAACCACACAGGAGGGCATCTCTCCAGGAACAGGGTTAAGTTAAAAGCATCAGGAGGGCATCTCTCCAGGAACAGGGTTGGAGTTAAAACCTACAGGAGGGCATCTCTCCAGGAACAGGGTTGGAGTTAAAACCTACAGGAGGGCATCTCTCCAGGAACAGGGTTGGAGTTAAAACCTACAGGAGGGCATCTCTCCAGGAACAGGGTTGGAGTTAAAACCTACAGGAGGGCATCTCTCCAGGAACAGGGTTGGAGTTAAAACCTACAGGAGGGCATCTCTCCAGGAACAGGGTTGGAGTTAAAACCTACAGGAGGGCATCTCTCCAGGAACAGGGTTGGAGAGCCCTGGTCAACAGTAATAGTAATACTATGCTTCATGTTGATTCCTGCAATGAAAGTATCTTCCTGTCCTGGTTGGCTGCTGACTCTCACTCCCTCTCCCCACTGTGCACACGGTGGAGGGAGAGATGAATTCTGAGAAGCACAAGCAAAACACCGTTTTCAAAGCAACTACTGTTGTTCTGGTTACCGAGAGCAGAATGACAGCTGTGAGTATATCATGCGTTTCTCCCCTCTTAGTATGGACCTCATGGCACCACTTTACAACCGGAGTAGATAGTAGTTGGTACGGCTTTGATGCACCTGCATAGTGGAGTAAAGCGAACCGCACCATTTGCAGTGAATAGGCCTACATCAAATAGCCTAGGCCTAAAAGTAGAAAGTTTTTATGGGACGTTAGCCTTTATTTACTGATAAATTAATCTTTTAGCCTACATGGTTACCAAGCAACAATATCATGTTTAGAGTTAGCAATCTAGCTAAGTCTACCTACTTCCTCAGCTGGTGAATACTATTGCCTATTGGCCATTATGAACAAAGATGTGGGCAAATTCTCTGAAGAACCAAAAGTACATCTCATAACAGGTTGCACATCAAAATATCAATCATGTATTTCCTGTAGATGTTAGATGAAATAGCTTCCTGTTTTAATCATAAGCTACTACCTCAGCTGTCTAACTTGTCAAGAGCTCTGCTGTAACTGTCAATAAAAAAAATACACACACACACACACACACACACACACACACACACACACACACACACACACACACACACACACACACACACACACACACACACACACACACACACACACACACACACACACACACACACACACACACACACACTGTAACCTTGGGGGTAGAGTGTTTTGGATGAAAGCAGAATGCTGAATTTGATTATTTGTAAGTAAAACCCTGTAATTGGAATTCCCCTATTTTCCAGCTGCTGTGTGTGTTTG
>NC_056461.1:39805609-39813109 GCF_018296145.1 Oncorhynchus tshawytscha
CATCAAAGGTAAACTATTAATTTGATTGCTTTTCTGATTTTCGTGACCAAGCTTCATGATGCTAAGTGTACTTAATGTTTTGTCGTGCAATCGATAAATTTACACAAACGCTTGGATTGCTTTCGCTGTAAAGCATAATTTCAAAATCTGACACAACAGTTGGATTATCAAAAGGCTAAGCTGTGTTTTCCTATATTGCACTTGTGATTTCATGAATATAAATATTTATAGTAATATTTATTGTAAGTAGCGCTATGCTATTCAGCAGTTGTTGATGACACTTATCCCAATAGGGGGATTGCAGCCAAAACAAGTTAAATTTACAGAGAAAGGAATCCGAAAATCTACCCCTAAACTTTTTTTCAACTAGTCAAAATATGTTTCTATTTACTCATCAGATACACTAAAATGTCATTAAACTATAATATTTCTTTCAGAGATGTATGTTCAACAGGAAACCGATTTAAGCAGGTGCTTAATGTCTTCATGGCGCGAGCAAACACTAATTTCCAAGACTGTGTCCTTCTACTAAAACTGTAATTTTTGATTTGTTTTGAAGTTACAAGCCTGAAACCTTGAACATAGACTGCTGACACCCTGTGGAAGCCATAGGAATTGCATCCAGGGAGCTCATTTTTAATTTGACCGTTCTCTTGCATTTCTAAGGGTATGGTCTCTCAACAACAACAAAAAAATTCTGGTTGTTTTTTTTGATGGATTTTCTCCTACGATATCTATTGTGTTATATTATCCTATATTATTTTAACATTTCTACAAACTTCAAAGTGTTTTCTTTCCAATGGTACCAATTATATGCATATCCTGGCTTCGGCCTGAGCTACAGGCAGTTTACTTTGGGCACGTCATTCAGGCAGGAATTTGAGAAAAAAGGGGCTGTACAAACTGTAATATCTTATGTTTCACAGAGTCATGACTGAACGACAACACAGATAATATACAGTTAGCTGGATTTTCCGTACATTGGGAGGAGAGGACAGCTATGTATGGTAAGACAAGTGGTGGTGGTGTGTGTCTATTTGTGAATAACAGCTGGTGCACAATGTCTAATATAGGTTTTTACAATCACTAGAACTAATTTCAGAACCTTGATGTCATTTTTCAAAACTCTAGACACAAAACTTACAACCGATGATCAAAATGCACATTTTTCAAAACTCAACACTTTTTCCAATCGCTTGGGTACTGTCACGTTCGTCGTATGAATCGGACCAAGGCTCAGCATGGTATACGTACATTTTTTATTATTATAAGAAAGAATGAAACACTGAACAAACTAACCAAAATAACAAAACGACACGTGACGCTTTACAAAATGAGTGCTGACAGGCAATTACACATAGACAAGAACCCACAAACACCAAAGGGAAATGGCTACCTAAATATGATCCCCAATCAGAGACAACGATAAACAGCTGCCTCTGATTGGGGACCATATCAGGCCACCATAAACATACAAATACCTAGTTTCAGGATAACGAGATCCATTGACACCAATTACCGTGGAACATGAACCAATTGCACTATATTATCTATGGATGTAATATTTCATTATCATTCTTTATCAGACACTGTTTCTATGGTCCCATGTACCACTTTTACAGACCATGTTTTCAGATGTGATTTTACTGTACATTCTAGTACTGTACATCCTTTTGCCTCCACAATAGCCTGAATTATTTACGGTGTTGTACGTTAAGAGGTTTTGGTATTTGGTATTTTATTAGGATCCCCATTAGCTGTTGCAAAAGCAGCAGCTACTCTTCCTGGGGTCCAACACAGAACATGAAACATAATACAGAATGACATAATACAGAACATCATTAGATAAGAACAGCTCAAGGACAGAACTACATATATATTTTTAAAGGGCACACGTAGCCTACATATCAATGCATACACACAAACTATCAAGGTCAAATAGAGGAGATGCGTTGTGCCGAGAGGTGTTGCTTTAACTGTTTTTTGAAACCAGGTTTGCTGTTTATTTGGGCAATATGAGATGGAAGAAAGTTCCATGCAATACTGTACGTTTTCTTGAATTTGTTCTGGATTTGGGGACTATGAAAAGACCCCTGGTGGCATGCTTGGTGGGATAAGTGTGTGTGTGTCAGAGCTGTGTGTAAATTGAATATGCAAACAATTTAGGATTTTCAACCCAAATTCATCCCATATTAGCCCTCTGATTACAATTAAGAGCAAAACGTGCCACTCTGTTCTGGGCCAGTTGCAGCTTAACTAGGTCTTTCCTTGCAGCACTGGACCACACAACTGGACAATAATCGAGTAGAGCCTGTTCACCCCGCTATCATCCAGAAGGCGAGGTCAGTACAGGTGCATCAAAGCTGGGACCAAGAGACTGAAAAACAGCTTCTATCTCACGGCCATCAGACTGTTAAACAGCCACCACTAACATTGAGTGGCTGCTGCCAACTCACTGACTCTACTCCAGCCACTTTAATAATGGGAATTGATGGGAAATGATGTAAAATATATCACTAGCCACTTTAAACAATGCTACCTAATATAATGTTTACATACCCTACATTATTCATCTCATATGTATACGTATATACTGTACTCTATATCATCTACTGCATCTTTATGTAATACATGTATCACTAGCCACTTTAACTATGCCACTTTGTTTACATACTCATCTCATATGTATATACTGTACTCGATACCATCTACTGCATCTTGCCTATGCCACTCTGTACCATCACTCATTCATATATCTTTATGTACATATTCTTTATCCCCTTACACTTGTGTGTATAAGACAGTAGTTTTGGAATTGTTAGTTAGATTACTTGTTGGTTATTACTGCGTTGTCGGAACTAGAAGCACAAGCATTTCGCTACACTCGCATTAACATCTGCTAACCATGTGTATGTGACAAATAAAAATTTGATTTGTCGGATGTGGCAGGGCTTGCAAACCATCACAGAAAACACAGCGGAGAGCTGCCCAGTGACACGAGCCTACCAGATGAGCTAAACTAGTTTTATGCTCGCTTCGAGGCAAAAAACCACTGAAACATGCATGAGAGCACCAGCTGTTCCGGAACACTGTGTGATTTAGCTCTTCGCAGCCGATGTGAGTAAGACCTTTAAAAAGGTCAACATTCACAAGGACGCAGGGCCAGACGGAATACCAGGTTGTGTACTGTGAGCATGCACTGAACAACTGGCAAGTGTCTTCACTGACATTTCCAACCTCTCCCCCTCCAAGTCTGTAATACCAACATGTTTTAAGCCTCCTGCTGTGTTCTGGTCAAATTGGACAGATTTACAAGTTTTCTTTTTGAAAAATGTAGTTCATTTAATCTGATTGTCATAATGTTCCATGAATTTGTCCACACAAAATACATTTGGATGATTTTCATTACATTTTGGGTGTTCATTACATTCATGGTATCCTATTGTTAGTAGTTACTGTCATGTCTCATCGCTACAACTCCCGTACAGACTTGTCACGCATCCTCCGAAATACAACACAACCAAGACGCACTGCTTCGTAACACAGCGCGCATCCAACCCGGAAGCCAGCCGAACCAATGTGTCGGAGGAAACACCGTACACTTAGCGACCTGGTCAATGCGCACTGCGCCCGGCCCGCCACAGGAGTCGCTAGTGCGCGATTCCCTAACCCGGACGATGCTAGGCCAATTGTGCGTCGCCCAATGGACCTCCCAGTCGCAGCCGGCTGCGACAGAGCCTGGGCTCGAACCCAGGGTCTCTGGTGGCACAGCTAGCACTGCAATGCAGTGCCTTAGACCACTGCGACACCCAGGAGGCCCTTATTTTGTTGCTTTTTAATTGTATTTTTTACTTTAGTTTATTTTGTAAATAAGTCTATTTCTTCAACTGCATTGTCGGTAAGGGCTACACCCGTTATATTCGACACATGTGACAAATAAAATGTTATTTAATCTGTGTGTTCATCTATGCACATTTACATTTTAGTCATTTGGCAGACACTCCTATCCACAGCGACTTTCAGTAGTGAGTGCACACATTTTTTCATAATTCCCATGGGGATTGAACCTTGCAAACGCCATGCTCTACCAACTGAACTTGCATGGGACCTGTTTGTCTGGTCACCCATTTGTCAGTTATTCTGTCTATCCATCCATCCACCCACCCATATCTTTATCCATCTACCCACTTGTCAGTGTTATTGTAGCCCAGTAATGCTGTATCTAATCAGTGACTCAAATATTCATTAAGTTTACATTCATTAAGAGTTATCTGTTACATTATGCAACAACTCAGCCTCGCCGCTAGGCCCAAACTCCCATAATGCACTGCATCGCCACGGGAACCCCGGCTGATGTACAACACTATTTGTGAAACACAGTTAGGCCGAAATTAATTCTCTCTCTCGCTCGCTCTCTCTCCCTCTCCATGAGAGAGAATGAGCAAAGACTTGAAATAGACAAGATGATGGGTTTACATCCATGTAGAATTTTTTATTTTTTTTAATCAAGGAGCATTTTCGAAATTCAAACTGACCCCCTGCAACTGGACAGGGACATTTTAAGAGACTCCTGTTTCCCCGAATCAAGGACAAAGACAGCACCACCAAGCTAAGGTTGGTTGGTCAAAAATTCTCTGTGCTACACAAAACAGTACCTATCCACAACCAATATTGAGTTGCACCCTCCTTTGCCCTCAGAACAGCCTCAATTCGTCAGCGGGATGGACTCTACAAGGTGTCCAAAGCGTTTCACAGAGATGCTGGCCCATTTTGACTCCAATGCTTCCCACAGTTGTGTCAAGTTGACCTGGTTAGTCTATGTCATGGAAAGAGCAGGTGTTCTTAATGTTTTGTAAACTCAGTGTAGGTTTAAATTGCTAAGTGAAATAAACAAGAGTGAAATAAAAAATCTCTCTCTTCATTCTGACTGAGTACCAGTATTATGAGGCTCCTGAGTGGCACAGCATCTCAGTGCTTGAGGCATCACTACAGACCCTGGTTCAATCATGGGCTGTATCACAACCGGCTGTGATTGGAAGTCCCATAGGGTGGTGCACAATTGGCACAGCGTCGTC
Organism: Oncorhynchus tshawytscha; assembly: GCF_018296145.1. Taxonomy (NCBI): domain Eukaryota; kingdom Metazoa; phylum Chordata; class Actinopteri; order Salmoniformes; family Salmonidae; genus Oncorhynchus; species Oncorhynchus tshawytscha. Next base: position 39,810,685 of record NC_056461.1, read on the forward strand.
CAGGTTTGGTCGGTGTAAGCTGTCCTTGTAAATAAGAATGTGTTCTTAACTGACTTGCCTAGATCAATAAAGTTTTTATTTTATTTTTTAAAAGTCAATCTCCCTCGTCTGCACGTGACAGATGGGACTATAATACAGGAGTGCCAGTGTGTCTATTTTAGCTTTTCTAAGAATATGTGTGAGTGTGCAAGCATGTATCTTCATGAATATGTGTGCATCTCTATGAGCGTACATGTCGTCACTCACCATCTCCTCAGCTTATGGGCCTCAGGTATGTCAGGGTTGACCATGACAGCGGAGCTGAAGATCGCAGAGACCGACTGGCCTCCAAAGTCTGACAGGCGAGCTCTTTTAACAGCTACTATAGGCTGGACTGAACCATCAAACATCTCTGCCTGGAGAGAGAGGAGAGAGAGAGGAGAGAGAGGAGAGAGAGAGAGAGAGAGGAGAGAGAGAGAGAGAGAGAGGAGAGAGAGAGGAGAGAGAGGAGAGAGAGAGAGAGAGAGGAGAGAGAGGAGAGAGAGAGAGAGAGAGAGAGAGAGAGAGAGAGAGAGAGAGAGAGAGAGAGAGAGAGAGAGAGAGAGAGGAGAGAGAGGAGAGAGAGAGAGAGAGAGAGAGAGAGAGAGAGAGAGAGAGAGAGAGAGAGAGAGAGAGAGAGAGAGAGAGAGAGGAGAGAGAGGAGAGAGGAGAGAGAGAGAGAGAGAGAGAGAGAGAGAGAGAGAGAGAGAGGAGAGAGAGAGGAGAGAGGAGAGAGAGAGAGAGAGAGAGAGAGAGAGAGAGAGAGGAGAGAGAGAGAGAGAGAGAGAGAGAGAGAGAGAGAGAGAGAGAGAGAGAGAGAGAGAGAGAGAGGAGAGAGAGAGAGAGAGAGAGAGAGAGAGAGAGAGAGAGAGAGAGAGAGAGAGAGAGAGAGAGAGGCTGAAGAACAACGCAATAACACACACACATGAGCAAGAGCGTACACACAGGCACATACCCACACACACCCATGTATACCCACACACACCCATGTATACCCACACACACCCATGTATACCCACACACACCCATGTATACACACACACACACCCATGTATACCCACACACACCCATGTATACCCACACACACCCATGTATACCCACACACACCCATGTATACCCACACACACCCATGTATACCCACACACACCCATGTATACCCACACACACCCATGTATACCCACACACACCCATGCATACCCACACACACCCATGTATACCCACACACACCCATGTATACCCACACACACCCATGTATACCCACACACACCCATGTATACCCACACACACCCATGTATACCCACACACACCCATGTATACCCACACACACCCATGTATACCCACACACACCCATGTATACCCACACACACCCATGTATACACACACACACCCATGTATACCCACACACACCCATGTATACCCACACACACCCATGTATACCCACACACACCCATGTATACCCACACACACCCATGTATACCCACACACACCCATGTATACACACACACACACCCATGTATACCCACACACACCCATGTATACCCACACACACCCATGTATACCCACACACACCCATGTATACCCACACACACCCATGTATACCCACACACACCCATGTATACCCACACACACCCATGTATACCCACACACACCCATGTATACCCACACACACCCATGTATACCCACACACACCCATGTATACCCACACACACCCATGTATACCCACACACACCCATGTATACCCACACACACCCATGTATACACACACACACCCATGTATACCCACACACACCCATGTATACACACACACACACACACCCATGTATACACACACACACCCATGTATACACACACACACACACACACACCCATGTATACACACACACACCCATGTATACCCACACACACCCATGTATACACACACACACACACACCCATGTATACACACACACACACACACCCATGTATACACACACACACCCATGTATACCCACACACACCCATGTATACACACACACACACACACCCATGTATACCCACACACACCCATGTATACACACACACACCCATGTATCACCCATGTATACCCACACACACCCATGTATACACACACACACACACACACCCATGTATACACACACCCATGTATACACACACACACACACCCATGTATACACACACACCCATGTATACACACACACACACATGTACCTTCCAGATATTTTTACATTCTGGGTGAAATCTGAGACTCCTTTGAATTCCTGAAAGTTCAGTGGTTCAATTGATCAAATCTGATTTTACACCTCAGAAAACCGAATAAACATCCCATAACAAACAAACAGACAGACAGACAGACAGACAGACAGACAGACAGACAGACAGACAGACAGACAGACAGACAGACAGACAG